>NW_004567135.1:14702370-14740171 GCF_000260355.1 Condylura cristata | reverse complement strand
ATAAAAATAAACCTTCAAAACAAAAACAAAAACTCTGAGATCTCAAACTCATTCCTTCATCAACAAGTAGTAAAGCATCTCCTATTTGCCTGGTATTGTTCTAGAGAAATAGTTCACATATAGTATGGGAAAGAATCATCTAGAGAACTTTTTAAGCACAGATCCCTGGTGCCTGCCATCGAAGACTTCTATTGGTATGTGTGGTCAAGCTCATCTATTTGTATCCCTCAGAAGCTCCCAGGGATACTGCTGATGCTGACTTACAGACCACTCTACCTAGGGCTGGGGAGACTACACTAAAAAAAAACAGCACGAGATAAAAATATTCTAATGGCAGTAATCAGAGCTGATGATGACAATAGGAAGGTAGGTAGAGTGAATAGATTTAGAAGATGGTGATTGAGTACTAGGAAGGATTCCCATTCAAGTGGGAATGGGAAACTTGACAAGGTGATGTTGAAGTTTTAAAGAATACTGATCAAGGTTGCTGTCAAGCTATTGCCAGCCACTGCAGTACAACTTCCATCCTTGGCCAGGGAGCTGACCCACATGGTACAGACCTTTCCTGTGCTGCTCATCCCACCACATGTCTGGCCTACACCTCAGTTCTTGTATGCATAAATAAATAAAGATAAATCTTTTAAAAACATAATGAGCAAGCTGGTTAGATTTCTGGGAAAAAATGGATCAAGACATAAAGAGGGGTGAAAACCCTGACTTTCTCTCACACCATGAAAACCCATGGTCTATACCCCAGTTCTTGTATGCATAAATAAAAAAGAAATTGTTTAAAAAGAAAGAAACCCAAATAGTATCTGGAGGAGTTGGGGGATGCGGGGCGAAGAAGGATAAGATGATAAAGCAGTCTGGTGAGAGAATCAAAGGCAAGAAAAGGTTTAAGTTAAAGTTTCTCAGTCTTTTCTGAAAGAATACTCTCCTTTCCAACTGGTGGTTGAACCAGTGCAAAGTACTAGCCCTGTCTAAAGAGAACACTTAAGGCAGCTTCTTTACTGCAGCATTTTTAGCCCAGCCCTATTTTAAAATGGTTCCAGTAGTGACAATGCTCCATACTCTGCATGTGAGAAAGACAAAGGAGGATTTTGAGCAGTAATAACTTGAAGCGACATCTTAAAAAAATTTTTACTCTGGCTAATAACACTGAGATGAGGTTAGGCCCAGGGTGCAAACACAAAAACCAGTTGGGAGGCTGCTGGGATAATCCAAGAGACAGATGGTTTGGAAAGGGTAGTGCTTTGGAGATACGTAGGAAAGGCCAGCACAGCCTGGTTCTGCACACTTGCCAATGGCAGTTTACTCTCCTGCCAGAGGAGACAGGTTACTAAAGTCCCCAGCTCTCCTGTGACACAGACTGTAATAAAATAAACACCACTCTTTAAAAGAAACATCCCTTTCCTGCTGACCTGCTGGTTCTCCACACCTTAGTTTATAGGATAATCAAAACCCACTCAGTGGGGGGGAAATATGTGGAGGGAAAAGAATTAAAAAACAGAGGCAGTTGGGTTATAGGTGTATTTTTTTAGGCAGCCAACACAGTTGACTGTAAGATTTGGGACTGAACAAGCTGACGGTGGATGGTCCCACACAGAAATGGAGAAGACTCAAGGCACCTGCTTTGGACTTTTTAGTCTATTTTGATCTCTGTACCAAATCGTTAGCTCCTCAAAAGTAGAGGTTATGTTTAATTTTTTTCTCTCAGGCATTTGATAGGCAATTATTACCTTTTAGTTGAAAGGCATAGCCAGATAGTTTCTGGCTAATAAATGTTTGTAAAATCACTAAGTATGTACAAACGTGAATACTTATGTCCACAGAATGAGGACTTATTGAATGGGTTTATTAGGTTGAGTAAGACAATGTAAAAAGAAGAAATGGGAACAGTTATACCCAAGCAAATTCAAGTATAAATCAGTTGTTAAGTTCAATAATTCCACCTGTTTGATAAATAGCCTGTGCTTGCCAATTGAGATTTGGTAACATTAACTCTTCCTCTTTACCTTGATAAATTAGCAAAACCTGATGGAAAATTGGGGGCTCTGTGCTCATAAAGGAATCCCTATAAATGATGCATAAACCTTATTAGTAAAGTAATTGCCAATTCTAATATTCAGCTTTCTTTTTCTTCTCATTCCCAGATGATGGTCTCAGGAAAATAAAGTTTAACATCACCATCTGAGGCAAGGGGGTTAATGGAACAAAAAGGGACAAAGGCCTGTTGAAGGACAGAACTGGGCTTAGCCTTGACCTCCATGGATTATCTACACATGTGGATTCTCAACAACGAACACCTGAAGCTTTTAGACTGTCATAGACTGTTAGTCTGCTATAAACTTTAGACTCTTTCAGACTGTACTTCAATAAAAAAATTTAATAAAAAATTTTAAAAGATGCACATCTGAAACTTATTTGTCATAGTTATTTCAATTTAAAAAATAATAAATAAAAGAAAAACTGTTTTCTAATTGAAAAAAAAATAAAATCAAGATTTCCCAGAATCAATTTTGCAGTTGTGGCCCTGGCCTCAAGCCCGTTCTAACACACCCCTCCTCCACCTGCACAGCCAACCCCAACAAACCCAAAGTCACCGACAGCTTCCGAAACATTCCCAACCTTATTCAAATTGCCTTCCTGGGTAAAGAATGCAGTAAGTCTGCCTTCTGGCTACCAGCCCCCTTCCCCCCGCAGTCTTTCAACCTGGGGGCTCTTACCCCAGCTACAATGGGACATGGGTGGGGGGATGGGGTGAATTCACCCCAGGCTTCCAAGCAAAGACCCCCAGCTGCAAAGAACAAAGCTTCTCTACCTGCAGTTTACAAAGATGCAAGCAAACGAAGGTATTTGGTGGCCTTGTCAGCCCTCATTTATGAAAGTGTGAACTGAGAGCCAGAAAGAAATGTTTTCCCCTTTTTAAATTTATGTCCCCCTAACTTTATTGAGATGTAGGTGAAGAATAGCTTTGTGTTCATTTAAGGTCTACAGCACAATTTGATATGTGGGTGTACTGTGAAATCTTCATCAGGATCAGGCTAGTTCCCATCTGGCACCTCACATCCCTCCTTTAAAAGAAACCTGAAGCACAGTGCAGTTCTGGCCTCCTCCTCCTCTTCCTCTGATTCCTACTCTGTCCCCCTCCAGCTGGACTGGTCTGAAGCAACAAAGGAAAGGTTACATAGGCTTCATCCCAGTCCTTTGGACTGGCACTGTGTCCTGTGTTCACAACTCCGTGTCTTTGTAGGGGGAACAAAAATCATCCCGCTGGGAGCGAAGCCAGAAGCCCAGTGTGGGGACCCAGGCAGCGAAGGGCACAGTATGATTAGCCAAGCATCCAGGTCCGGTCTGAAACATATATTTGGAATTTGCAGAGTTGGCTCTTTAGGGGTAGGAAACAAGAAGGGGAAATCTTAGGTATCGTGAATGTTCAATTTGGGAATGAGGAAGAAAACTCTAAAGTGTTGTAGACGTTCTTTGTCTACAACACATTTGTGCTGGAGACTGGCTCTAAAATCTGTTCTTTTTGAAAACATGAAAAAAAAAATTTTGGTAAAGTGAGGTTGGTGTGGGTGAGGACAGGACAGTGTTGCCAGGTTCAGAGAAGGAAAAACTAATTAGAGAAAAGAGCCAGAGGAGAGAAAGCCAGAAAGAGACGGCTGCTTGAGAGGGACAGATTGACAGGGGGCCAAACAAGAGTCGGAAAGGAACCTCTCAAAAGTGCTTTAGCAAGTCCATTTACAGTAGAATCACCTGCCTAGAGGATTTATTTCCCTCTCTGTTCAGTTGGGTTTGAGGCCAGTAAGTTTCATTATTTTACAACGAGCTAGATCCCAGGTGAAATTAGAAGGAGGTGCGCTCATTTTAGTCTTGTGTTGGCTCTATTATGGTAACAATCACAGCAGAAAGGTTAACTTCAGACTTGGAGGTCACGGGGTAGATGCCACAGAATTTCTACCAACGACAGTTAGTAGATCACCGATGCTTTAAGACATTATGAATAACACATTCATATTATTGACACTTTAATTTTTACTATGCAGTGAAGATATTTTCACCCCTATCTACAGATGAGGAGCCTGAGATGCATTCAAGCGACTGAGTCCACATTCTATCTAATGTGCTAAGTCTAGAACCTAATTTTATATCTTCCATAGTAGTGGTATATTAATTATTCTCAGGGCACTGCAGTATCTTTGGTTAGGGGGATACCGTTCCTTGCTCCGGCTTTTGTAAAAACATGCCCACAGTTCTAGTGCAAAGATTTGCTTGACTTTCAAAAAGCTAAACAGCAAGAAGGATCAGAAGTCCGAGGTGGAAGCTAGTTCTACATCCAACATCCGCGATGCCTTAGGGACATACAAATATATGTTTTATTGTAATCTTAATGTGAATCAAATTAGAAAAAGGTGCGAGTTGAAGTTTCTATCTTAACTAGATATTGCTACTCTCTAAGGAGTTGATGGTCTTAGTGGAAATTTCCATCACTGGAAGGAAATGGAAGTGCATCTTTTATTTTAAAAATGGAAACATGGAGAACCCAGAAATTCTCTGGGTTTATTCTGTCCCCAGGTCTGAGGTCCCAGTTTTCTAGTACCCCACCCAGTCTGGGTTACCCCGCAGCTACCTTTTGCATTACAATGGCCTTGGGGAGGCTGGCAGACAGGATTAACTGAGAATTTGAAAGGGTGTGTGTGGGCGTGGGGCAGCCCAGAGGGGCGGGCCTCAGGATGGTTGAATCTTCCTTATAAATCTAGAGACACCAAAATTTCCACCTTCTTCTACATTAGGTTTCTTGGTACCTCTTACTGTGGTGTGGATTCACTTCTTTGCCCCCTCTTTTTTGTATCGCTTTTACACATTTTCATCTTTCTCTTGAGCTTTTCCTCCTGAACACTTAAGCCTGGGTCTTTCAGGCAATTTAGCTTTTTGGCTTTTTCCCCTCTCCCTCACCTCTACAACATGAGTGTGGGTCCAGTTTGTTCCCAAAGCCTGCCTTGCCCAGAAACATCCACTTCTAGAGCGTCTTCGCCAATGCCTGAGGTTTATGAAGCTGAAGAAGATTATTCATCCTTACCTAAGTCCTCTGCTGAGATGCCCCACACGGAGAATGGTAAGACAAAATTGAGTCCTTAAAACGCTAAGTTTTTTAAAGGAAGGGGTCAAAAAGGTATCGGGGGAACTAAGGGCCTTCGAGCAACTGCAGTCCATCAACATAAGCAAGTACCTATTGAGTCACCCTTCAGTTTCTCTAGGTTGTAACTTGGTGAGTGATGCCATGTGGGAAACTGGACTGAAAGACTAGAGCACAAGAGCAGTACCAGTAAATGGTACTGTTGAGCCAGAAGACGGACTGGGTTGTGGGGGGACGGGGTGGTAGTGAGCATGCCTTTTGGTTTGCCCACTACTGGGGTGCACCGGAAATGGCATGGGCAACTATGACTCACCTTGTTGGACTGTTGACCCATCTACAAAACAAGCCATTGACTCTTCTCCCATTCTGTGGGTGTGTGATGTTACTGTGCACCTCTGAGTTTGCTTTCGGCTACTACATTCAGTCTCCTAAGTCCCAAGGAATCTCCCCATTTTACGATAAAGATAATTCCAGCATGTATTATCTGCTGACAGCTAGTGGCCTGAGTTAAGATTTGACTTAAACCCACAGCCTAGTAATGAGACTCATAAGCTGCATGTGTGGGATGCTCCAAATACTGTAAAATTGGTACTTTATTTTGAAAAATCAACAATTTAGTAGTTGTTAAAGGTTAGTTGGTTCAAATGTATAGATTTACAGTTATACGTCATGAGAGTGCACTGTATTACATGTATAGTATAGTGACTAATAAGTACTGTATTGTATGTTTGGAAATTGTTACAAAAATAGATCTTAAATTATCTGGCAAGAACTATGGGAACTGATGTTAACTAGCATTAATGTGGTTGTTTCATAATGCGTACGAATACTGAATATGTCATATACTTAATGTTAATTCCAAAATAAAGGAATTAGAGAATTAATAAACCAACTTGAACCCAGGAATACAGTTTTTAGTATTTATGGTGTAAAACAACTTAAAATAATTTGGTTGACATTGTTGAAATAAGTTGTGGAGAAGGAATACATGAGCACAATAACTGCTACCTAATTTCAAACGCTTAAAGTATAGCTTGGATTGGGACATGCCTACTTCAGCAAGTCAAATGTAAGTTAGCTAATAGATGGCCTGTTTTTATGCTGTAAATCCCACTTAAAGTGATCAGAGGTTTTTTTCCTTCCTTGGATTTGTTCAAAGAAGCATGAGGTTGTGACTTTGTCTTTTACAGCCTGTCTATTCTAAGGCTAGGGAAGAATTGTACCTAAGTCTAGGTAGTATAGGAAATTTTTACAAGTTGTAAAAACAATATATGCCCAGTCCTATGCTAGACAGCTTTCAGTTCCTTTAGTCAATAAAATTACATGAGGGTGGAATAATTTTGAAGAGAGATCATAGATCAATAAAGGCACAGAATATCAATAGGCAAGCCTCGCGCTGCCTGCCTGTGACTATACAGGTGCCTGCTTTTCCTAATAAACCTGCCCTTTCAAATTGTTACAAAAAAATAAAAAGGCAATGTATGGATAGAAGCCTATCAAAATTAACATTTCCCGCTCCCCCTGATTATTCACTTATTTATTGAAGATTTATTTACGCTTCTAGAGCTGGGGTGTAGGCCAGAGGTGTGGGTCTGTGAGCAGAAATACCAGTGTGGAGCAGAACAGGTGGAATAACTGAAATTCACTGCCGAAGGGAGCAGTGGGGGAGACAGGAGAGGTCTGCTGTGCCTTGTGGGTTACGGCCCCTGGCAGGGGATCAAACTGTTGCAGTGGCTGCCTATTGCTTCCTAGTGCTGAGGTTTAGCCCCTTGTGCCCTCTTGATAGTTTGGAACTGGGGTGTAAGCATGACTTTATGGGCAATTTCACATAATCTGGAGGTGATTAACCCCACAAAAGGAAGTCCTGGGAGGGACACAGGTGGGAGTCAAGCAATCATTCTCATCTTCATGAACTGCCCAGGTGTGAGCTCTGGCACATCCTGCTGGACAGGACTTGGATCTCACCCCATTCCCAACAATGTGAGGTATTAGTCAAATGGGTGAGGTTGCCTGTTATGTAGACTGGCGTGGTAAGAAGGTTGTCAGTGTTCAGGACACTCAAGAATGAGATTGTTACGGCCAGATATGAGGACTGAAGTGTTTTGGGAACAGTAAAGTTTGTTGATGTAATTTAATCCCTGAGAAGTTTTAGAGAAAAGTGTCGTTTTATTCCCAACAGTCTCTCCTCTTCCTTCCTCCATGGATCTGCTTATTCAGGACAGCCCTGATTCTTCCACCAGTCCCCGAGTCAAACTTTGCTCCACTTCTGAAGAGAACAGCACAGAGAAAAAGGAAGAGAGGATCCCAGTCAAGAAACAGAAGAGCAGAACGGTGTTCTCACAGACCCAGCTGTGTGTGCTCAATGACAGATTTCAGAGACAGAAATACCTCAGCCTCCAGCAGATGCAGGAACTTTCCAACCTCCTGAACCTCAGTTACAAACAGGTCACTAGCACTTTTCTATGTATTCTGTGTTGATCTAGCCCTTACTAATAGCTTTAGTATAAAAATAATCTTTGTAACATTTTATGACCATCTTTCATTCAGTATTGTGTAAATGTCATGATTGAATCAATTTCCCTTGCACAAGCCAAAATTGTGAAAATGTTTTTAGTTTTTGCTTAATCAAAAACCAATTGTGCATCTTCCAGGGGAGGGGAGTCCCTAGCTAACACTGGATTTCATTTAAGTAAAATTGGAATCTTGCGTTTAGCTGTGTACATTCAATGACTATAAGGCAAATCCTTTTTTTATATGTATGTATTGACCATTTTATTCAAATTTGTGTTTCTATTACTAGTGCCCCATCTAGGAGGTCCTGTTCCATCTTTCATAATACATAATTTTTCCTCCCCATTCTGTGAGCTCTGTATAACTCTGAGCTTATAAACCATTGGGAAATTTCCATTTTATTTTGTGCTGCAATATGACTTGCTATTTTCTAAATAGCTGTCCTAGTATATGTCTTATAATTCATATTAAGGCACTATACCATTATCACTTTATTTTTTTTAAAGATTTACTTGTGCATACAAGAGCTTGGGTGTAGGCTAGAGGTAGGTAGTGGTGAGCAGACTCACCAGAGACAGAGTAGGGAGCAGGACAGGCAGATGACTCAAGTACATTGCTTAGTGGGGGAGATCGGAAAGGTCTGCTTCACCATGTGGGTCACCTCCCAACTACTATAGTGGCTGGCAGTGGCAGTAGCTTCATAGCACCATGCCTTCAATGCCTGCAGGGGGGGTCCTACCGTTATCACATATGTGCTTCTACTTATAAGCAATATGCTTGGGGAGATTCTGAATTACAACTCGCCCTTAGCTGTGACTATAAGAGGTAGTGAACCCTTGAAAGGGAGATGAATAGACACTTAACTGTGAACTTCATTGGTTGAATTTATTTTTAAAAAAAGCAGTCACCTGAATGAGGGGCTTTGCAATTCTATTCAGCAAATACTCATTCATGATACTGCTCCAAGGACTCTAGAATTCAATTTTTGCTCCTGACCTGTAGATACTTGTAGCTTTCAGGGGAAAAAATGTTAATATTCTTCCATATCTAGTACATTTGCACCAGGCTAATATTTTTGTTTTCCTGTTACCTTTGTTCTGCAGGTTAAGACTTGGTTCCAAAATCAGAGAATGAAATGTAAGAGGTGGCAGAAGAGCAGCTGGCCAAAGAGCGGCATGACTCAGGTATGCTGAAGCATGCATTTTTTTTTTTTTTAAAGATTTTGTTCATACAGAACTGGGTACAGGTCAGAGGCTCAGGGGCAGCAAGAGGCTTCACCAGAGACAGAGTGGGGAGCAGAACAGGCAGATCTACGAAGTACACTGCTGAGGGGAGCAGTGAGTGGGTCAGGAGAGGTCTGCCACGCCATGTGGTCACCTCCAGCGCAGGCTGGAATGGAACTCATGCAGAAGTGGCTTTAGCTTCTTAGTGCAGTGCTTTAACCCGCTGCGCCACCAGGGAGGGCCGAAGCATGCATTTTTTTTTTTGCTTTCCTTTCAATGACTGTCCAGGGTTGTCCATTGCTGAAGCAGAAGATCCCAACCACAGACAATGGTGATTTTCCTCCAACCCTTAGTGAATCCACCATTCTCTTTCAGAAGCTCTGGGCACCTGCAGACTACACCAGCCTCTACTCTTACCACCAGGGGTGCCTGGTGAACACTCCTGAGGACCTTCCAATATGGAGCAACCAGCCCTGGAGTAACCCGACCTGGGGCAGCCAGTCCTGGAGCCAGCCCTGGTGTACTCAGCCTTGGAACAACCAGCCCTGGAACCATCAGGCCTGGAACAGTCCACTCCACAGCTCTGGCGAGGACCCCTTCTCCCCTCTGCTCCAGCTCCAACAAAATTTCTCTCTCAGTGATTTGGAGGCCACCTTGGAGATTTGTGGGGAAAATCATAACATTATACAGCCACCCAGCAAGTATTTTAGTACCCAGCAAATCATGGATTTATTCCCGACTTATTCCATGAATGCACAGTCTGAAGATGTGTGAAGATGGGTATATTTATGCATCCTCAATCTGGGCAGTGTGGCTATTACTTCTAGGAGTTCTAGAGTTTTATATCTCTTCCTTGATAGCCTGATTCTCAGCATGCTTAGTGTGTGGTGGGGGGTGGGATGGGGGGGTTGCTGCCCAATTGAACACTAAGTCAGGTTTCTCTGGGCTTGACTGCTCTGGGCACTATACAAGATGTGTGCTATAGATAACTAGATATGATCCTTGTCTGAAAATCTTTGGAATCTAGACTCAGGAATAGGAAGCAAAAAGCACAATGCTGTATAATGAAAGATTCTTTTCTGAGATTGGGAGGCTAGTTAAAACCTCAATTGTTCAGGCCTTCCCTGGTGGCGCAGTGGGTTAAAGCACCATGAAGCTCTCCCCGTTAAAGCACAGCACTGTGAAGCTATCCACAGCTATTGTGGATAATGGCGTGGCAGACCTCCCTGACTGCTCCCCTCAGCGGTGTATTTCAGTGCATCTGCCTGTTCTGTTCCCCATACTGTCTCTGGTGAATCCTCTCCCCCCATCTCTGGCCTGTACCCCAGTTCTTGTATGCATAAATAAATAAATCTTAAAAAAAAACTCAGTTGTTAAGGTGAAGAAGTTATGTGCTGTGCTAAGTTGATTATCTCTGCTCCCACATTGCTGTATTTGTTAAACCCTCTAAGATGTGCCCACATATATTAAGAAAGTTGTTTTGTGTTGCTACATCCTGATAACAGTACCCCTGGGCTTAGTTGGTTTAGACTTTTATAAGTAAAAATAAAAGAGATGTTTATTTTGTGTTTAGTTGTCTCCACCCTGACTTGACTCACTGGTGCAATGAGTAAAATTTTGACTAAACTTGGTTGGGCCTTACCCATTTCTGATGTGTGGTGAGGGGTTAACTGAAATCGATGGAGGGGAGCTGCTACCTTAGAATTGTTGCATAAAGAAAGGAAGAGAACAGGGTGTGCAGTGCTAGGTAGGTGGTTATTTAAGGTGAGTGTGGTTGGGAAGATCTAGATAGGAAAGATAAGTTGAGCTCTCTTAAGGTGTGTCAGAGGCTAACTGAAAGAGACCAAGAGTGGAGACTCTTAAGTTCATTTAAGCAAATGACCTTTCTCAAGTCTTGTACACAGCTTTAGCATATTTCAGTAAATCCCCCTTTTTCTGTTCTCCAAGGAAAAAAGTGGAATTTTTAAGTGCCAGATCTTTTCAGGGCACTGTTTAGAACAGTTTAATATGTTGCAATGTACAATTATTACTGTCCTACCTTAGATAGCTAAGCAGGCATCTTGAAATTTTGGAGTCTTAACTCCCACCATGGTGTGGGAGGTGCAAGGGTGGGGGATGGTGGCACTGATTTTCCGCAGTACTGGCCCCATGGAAAACCTCCAGCTTTCTGAAGCAGCAGAGAATCGTCAGCAGAGCAGTTTCCCTATCCCTTTTCCTCAGGTTCCCCTAAATTCCATTTATTGCTCTAAAATACTCAATTATCCTAGCAAATGAAGGCGTCAGATATGTCGTTTTCAACAATCCTGTATTTGGATGCCATGTCAAACTTTGCAGTAGAGGCTGAATAGATCATAGTATAGATCATAGAAAGTATTGGTTGCACAATTAAACAAGGACTTAAAGTCTTTTACAAAATTCTTGGCTCTAACTAAAAGAACCTTAATGAAATGACAAATCTGAAAACAATGTCAAGTTGTAAGAGCCTAGAAGTTTTTGGAAAAATCTGTTACAGACAAGCCTAGGAAATGGCCAAAGTCTAGCTCCTTCCTACTGAACTGTACAATCAACTGCCTGTTTGCTTGGAATTAAACTGTTAAGACTGACAATAGACCCAGAGGGCTAAAAACTCAGGAATGATTAGAGTGACACAAAAGGACAGAAGCACTTATGTTTAAAACATGCTAGATACTGGAAAGGGAAACAAAATGGAAAAGATTAATTTGTGAAGTTCATTTTCTTTGTTTATGAAGATGAGTCATTTCTAGAAATGCCATATATTGTCCCTTCTTAATCAATAGATGGATATTCAAAGCGAAGAAGGAATCCTAAATGGGGGTTAAGAACCATAATCAGGAGACAAAAAGTGTAGGTTGAATTTTCTAACAGGGTCTTTGATGGCAAAAAAAAATTTGCTATCAAAGTGAATCCTGTCATCCAATGATAAACACACTTTTAGAAACTTCCTGCAGATATTTTAGTGTAATAATATGGGTGGCTTGAGTTTAATGGGCATGTTGTATGTAGGATTATTATAGACATTCTCTTAAAGTTAGCTCTTTCACTTTGGCATATATTCAAACTTTCTGCATGTCAGAATTTAGAGAGATCTGTGCAGAAGTCTTAATCGATAATTTGAGAAACAATGATCTCTTTACATCATTGTCAAATATTCTCTATCAAAACAAGGACATGAACAACAGTGGAATTCGGGTATTTGAACAAGGGAAAGATTAAACTTTTTGGTTCATTTGAACACCTAATGTGGCTTTGTGTTCCCCTAAAGCTATACATAAAAATATTAAACAAGTGGGTTGTGTAAAGTTCACTTCCTCAGCATTACTTAACTTGGGTTCCAGACATTTTCTTGCTCACACAGGACACATTGTAACACATTTTCTGTCCCATAAAGGATTACATCATGCATTTTGTTCTGTCATTTGTTTTTCTACATAGGAATAGAAACAGAATTACTTGGAAGGGCACACTATGTTGAGATTGGTCACCCTTTTGTGCTGGTTTTAAAAGTACAGGCCATGATGATCTCTGTTACCACAAGTAGTCTATGTATACATAGTTCATACTAAAAGGGGTAAAAGATCACACTTAGTGGAGCAACTTCGCTAAGTCACAACTTGAAAAAGCTGCCGGAAAGAATTAGAAATTCAAAATCCAGTTTAAAACTTTTTTACATTAAAAAAAAAGGTTTTAATTATTTATGCTTATAGAACTGGGGTGCAAGCCAGAGGTGCAGGGGTGGCGAGAGGCTTCACCAGAGACAGAGTGGGGAGCAGAACCCGCGGGTCGGGTCGACAAAGTACACTGCTGAGGGGAGCAGCGGGCGGTCAGAGGAGATCTGTCGGGCGCCATGTGGGTCAGCTCCGTGGCCGGGGATGGAACTTGATCAGAAGCAGCTGCGCCAGCTTCAAGTGCTGCATCCTACCGCTGCACCACCAGGGAAGGCCTAAGTTTCAAACTTTTTAGCCCCCCCCCCTTTTTTTTTTGGGGGGGGAGCTTGTCATCACCAGGATTAGAAATTAGTATCATGATAGCTGGAAATAACCTAAAAGGAAAATTATTAACCCGTCAAACCTCTCCGTCTTTACATTACTTCAAAAACCTCTCCATTCTCCTCCCCAAAGGGGATGTTTGTTACTTACATAGTATCACTTTAGGTTTAGCTTTTAAAATCCGCTTTATTTTAGGCTTCCGCTTGCATTTCCGTTTCACTTTTGACTGGGAGGGAAACTGCCCCCTGGATTGCGCCTGCCTGGCAGTCAAAGTGAGGGGTATGGGTATGAGGATATGACTGAATTTTCAAGCACCCAATGGTCAAGGGAAAAAGAAGCTGAGTTCTGCTCCCATTCAGAAAACTTGTCTGCAGGATAAAAACAGTCCTTGACTGCGACTCCAAAGGTGGAGGCCGACTCCTGCCAGACAAGCAGGAAGGGGGGAGGGCCAGTGATAAATACCGCCTGCCTCCTGGGGCCTCGTGAGCTTTGCCTCTGGCGGGAGATAAAGGGTATTTGTTAAATAAAGAAACCAATTGGGGAAGACAAAAGCTTCGGGAACAGGAAGTCACCTGTGTACGGATATCAAAATGTGGGCATTTGAATAGGTTCCTCTGGGTGAGGTTGAAGTGAAACCAGGATGAAAAAATGCTGGTCCCAGTTCCCAATTCGTGGGCGGTTGGTGCCACCTCGGGTCCTGGCAGAGTGGCCTTGAGAGTTCTGAAACCGAAAAGCTACTGCAGCGGTCACTACCTCCAAGTAGACTAGCAAGCAGGCCAGCTGACAAAAGCTCTCACAGGTCAGTCTGACGCAGGAGGCCTGGAGAGTTAGGCGGTCGCAAATGCCCTGGAAGGAGTGGTTGCCAGACTGGGCTGAGGCAGAGAAGGCCGGCTTGAACGGAGGCCTGCATTCCGCAAAGGAATGTGAGGGAACCCTGGCCGGGCTTGCTGTGTGACACATCGACCCAAGCCCTGGCCACGCAAGTAGCTCTCTTCGGCTTGAGAGCAGCTGTGGAGCCGACCTTCACCACTTGGGTAGAATTTGTGTGGGGTGACAGTAAGGCCATGGGATGTTAGGCTAAATGAGAGTAGGAGTCGCTCTAGCGCCTCCCATGTGTTTCTGTGCTGTGTACACTTGAGATCTGCTTATCCAAACCCAGGTTCACTAAGTTACTAGCCTTTCTAGAGCTAGTGTGTCTTCTGGGTTATATAAGCTTCATTTGGCCTCTAGCCAAAATGAACATTCGCAGGCAATAAAGTAAAATGCAAATACTGGGGAATATATAAGACTGAAATTGTGGCTAGATGGGCACCCATAAAATTCTAAAGGGAGAAGAACTGGCTATGGCCTTCTGAAAAATAGTTGTAAAAGAGAAAATACCCGAATTAAATGTGTGACCTTGCCTACAAATGTTACTTTACAAACTTTTGGGCCTCAGTTTCCTTTAATATGTGAGGTTATTTCAAAAGGTTGTTGTGAGGATTTATCAGTCTTTGATTAGATCATAGAATATATGCAACAAATGACAGTTATGTTCATGGAAAGTAAAAATGTATATACTTTTGCAGAGGAATTTATACTCAGACTTACACACAAGGACACAAAGATACTGACTATAGATCATTGGTCAAAAGCAAATTTCTTAAGTCTAATGTTCATCAGTGGGACTTTGATGAAATATGTCCTGTTATTTCCACATGTTGGAGTAGTTATGCAGCATAAAAAATGAGGCAGGCCCTCCCTGGTGGCGCAGCGGGTTAAAGCACTGCACTGAGAAGCTTAAGCCACTTCCGCATGAGTTCGATTCCCGCCTGCCCCCGGAGGAGACCACATGGCGTGGCAGACCTCTCCTGACCCGCCCGCTGCTTGCCTCAGCAGTGTACTTCATCGATCTGCCTGTTCTGCACCCCACTCTGTCTCTGGTGAATCCTCTCACCCTCCGCATCTCTGGCCTGTACCCCAGTTCTATATGAATAAATAAATAAATCTTTAAAAAAAAATGAGGCAGATGTGGATGCATGAGGAAAAATCCATTTGTAAGATAAAACAGCAAGATATTTCCTGACACTTTAAAAGGACAGGTTTATTAGGGAAAGGACACAAAGACAGGCACCTCCAGTCACAGGTAGGCAGGAGAGCTGCCCTGCTGTTTCACAAAGAGAAAAAATAAAGGCGAGTTATAAGATAAGCTGATTACACATAAATGTGGAAAAATAAAACTATAGAAATCAAAAGTAGTGACTATCTCTAGAAAGTAAAATGAGGGAATTTTCTACTTTCTATTACTAGAATTTTTAAAGAGCATAAGAGCATGTATTAATCAAAAACAATACCTACTTGGGAAGAAGAATAAGTAGCTCAATGGAAAAAGAAATTATCCATAAAGTAACATTCTAGAAACAATGGAAATA
The DNA here is from genome assembly GCF_000260355.1 of Condylura cristata. Taxonomy (NCBI): domain Eukaryota; kingdom Metazoa; phylum Chordata; class Mammalia; order Eulipotyphla; family Talpidae; genus Condylura; species Condylura cristata. The sequence continues at coordinate 14,724,879 of NW_004567135.1, read as the reverse complement.
ATTCAAGTACTTGTCTCATTGCCTATAGGGAAGGCTAGAATCCCAGCTCCCCCACTTTTGAACCACAAGTTAGTCTGTTTTGGGCAAAACCACAGAAGCCAACATTAGGTTCAGTTGGGTCACACCTCCCCCCAGTGGTCCACCGTTGCTTTGGATTCACCAATCTCTCATTTAGAACATTTGGGAAGGTTCCTTTTATTATCATCTCAAGAACAAAGGGCTGGATGCTCAAGCATATTTCACAATTAGCATATTTCACAATTAGGGGGATAAAGTCTCAGTGCCAGCAAGCTATCAGCAGCCACTGTGGCACTAGTTCCATGCCCGGCCTAGGATCTGACCTACATGGCCGAGCAGACCTCTCCAGTCACCCCACTGCTCCCCTCAGCAGTATATTTAAGTCCATTTGCCTGTTCTGCTCCCCACTCTGTCTCTGGTGAATGCCCTTACCTCCTGCATCTCTGGCCTATACCCCAGTTCTTATATGCATAAATAAATAAATCTTTAAAAAAAAGTTCTTTAATCTTTTATAGCTAGTTTTTTTTTTTAAAGATTTATTTATTTTTGCATATAGAACTGGGGTACAGGCCAGAGGCTCAGGGGCGGTGAGAGGCTTCACCATAGACAGAGCGGGGAGCAGAACAGGCAGATCGACGAAGTACACTGCTGAGGGGAGCAGCGGGCGGGTCAGGAGAGGTCTGCCACGCCATGTGGTCACCTCCGGGGCAGGCGGGAATCGAACTCATGTGGAAGCGGTTTTAGATTCTCAGTGCTGTGCTTTAACCCGCTGCGCCACCAGGGAGGGCCCTATAGCTAGTTTTTAACTGTAATATTCTGATGAAATCTATTTTTAGTGTCATGTTGATCATTTTAAAATTTAATTTCCCCCTCGTATTTTTTTTTAAAGATTTATTTATGCACACAAAAATTGGAGTGTAGGCCAGAGTTTCAGGGGGGTGAGAGGATTCACCAGAGACAGATTGGGGAGCAGAACAAGCAGATGGAGTGAAACACACTGCTGAGGGGAGCAATGGGTGGGACAGGAGAGGTCTGCTGTGTCATGTGGGTCCTTGGCTGGGATCAAACTTGTGCTGCAGTGGCTGCAATACCTTCTTAGTGTGCTGCTTTAACCCGTTGCACCACTAGGGAGGACCCTGATATCTTCCCTTTCTCTCTTGAACACATGACAAATCTCCAACAATCTACTAAAACTGTTCCTGTCAAATCACTTGTGAATTCCATATTGCTAACTCCAGTGGCAACTCAGTTCTTATCATACTTAGGAAGAAATCTGCCTTCCCATAATAAAAGTAAACCACATATTAAGATAAAAATTCAATTAGCAGAAAAGATGCTTAATGTTTAACTCCTTGTACAAACATATCTTTATAGACAGTCAATATTATACTCTTCTTGGTTCTTCTAAGCAGTGTAATTCTTTTTGTTTTCGTTGTACATTTGGCCTCTTTGCTGATATATGTTATCGGAACACTTTTCACATGTTATCAACATACCTTTCCAGTAACCTTTTTGGAGTTTACTAATTTATGATAAGGTCTACCTTTTCCTTACCTAAGCATCATATATCTAATCTTTCATAATGAACGTCACGAAATCCCCTTTTCCCTCCTTACCAATAGATAAATCTTGGTATGGGCATTTGGTATTTTCATGTATATAAAATACATACAATATGTGTTATTTTAAAGAATGTGTATTTTTTTTTAAGATTTATTGATTTATGCAGACAAGAACTGGGGTACAGGCCAGAGGTGTGAGGGGTGAGAGGATTCACCAGAGATAGAGTAGGGAGCAGATCGACTAAAATCCACTGCTGAGGGGAGCAGCAGGTGGGTCAGAGAGGTCTGCTGCACCATGTGGGTCATCTCCCTGGCTGGGAATTGAACTCGTGCTGCAGTGACTGTGAACAGCTTCATTATGCTGTGCTTTAACCCATTGTATTAATAGGGAGGTCTCTGTCTTGTTTCTTTTGTGAGATACAACCTTTTCAAACAAATGGTTTATAGGTATATATACAAATGGTTGACAGATAAGGAAATATAAATAGCTCCTACCCGTGTGGAAAAAGTACTTAATGTCATCATAAAAACACAAGCCTAAAGTATAGGATCTTTCTCGCTTCAGATTGATAAAGATTAAACAGACATTTTGGTACAAGCATGTAGAAACTGACACCCTTATATATTGTTGGCTCATTAGATTTATTCCAGTTCTTGTGCATTTAGTCAAGAAAGAGGGGTGCCAGTTTCATGAGCCAACTAATCCACTGGGCTCAATTTCCTTGTAAAAATGATATTTTAATTTCCTCTCTGTAATCTATGCTAACTCAAGAGGATCCTGTCTAGAAATTAAGTCACAAAACCTAGAGTAATCCAGGAAGGGTAGTTAAATTCACTTCAGAATAAGAAAGGTAGGTTTGAAGGTTTGCTGGCTTCTAAGCTTATCCTACATTGTAACCCTACAATTCAGTCATCCTGAATGACATGAGGTAAGAACGGCATGTTTCTGTGACTGGCCACGCCTGCGCAGTGAAGGCAACTGCTAGCAGGTGCAGGTCTTGCTGGATCTGTTGCACTTTTACCCCCAGGCTTGGCCTCAGGGGACAGCCCAGTCCAGGGAAGGGGAACCCAGGGGTACCTGGCAAAGTCCAGATTTTCTGTGGTGAAGAAATGGTTCTGGGGGAGCAGGCTGCAACCAGAAGGAAGAAGGTGGACACCTGGTGGGACCCTCAGTTTCAGTCCAACTGCTCCAACTATAGCCTGAATCAAGGACACGAATTTGTTATTCTATGACTTGGTGCCAATCTTTGGGACTCACGCAAGCAGTTTTCCACAGTGTTAAAGCGGCACATGATCAACACCCAGAAGGAAGAGCCAGGGCTGGGGGCTGGGCCTGACCTGCAGCCTCATGGCTTCCTGTTCTCCAGCATCCCCACGCAGCTGGAGTTCCAAGCTCACAAGCAGGTCCTCCACCCTTTCTTCCTCTCACTTAGCCCCAGACGGGGGCAGCCAGCCAAAGGGAGCTGGAGCCACCAACTGGAACCTTGCCAAATTTCTGCAGTTTCAGTTAAACAAAGAGAGCATTTCAACTTTGCATTTTATCTAAATTAAATAGGTGCTTTTGGGAAGTGTGAAAGGGAATCCTCTCCCAAGGATGTCCGTCCAGCCAGCCAGCCAGCCAGCCAAGTTCATGGTGCCAGTTGGCAATTCACTGCCTCAGCTCCAAATGCATCCTTCAATATTTGCTTTGTGACATTAACCTAAAAACTTAGGAAGTTGTTAAAAAGGCAAGACATGTTTATTTGGGATCAAAGAATTGCAATTCGGGGCATACAGTTTCAGGAAAAAGACTAGAATGTGCCCCAAGGAGGGACAATCATCAAGGATTTCTATGGAGGAGAAAATGAGGCATCTGGTTAAAGAAGCAAATGTTAATATTTGGGGTGCACAACTGGTTACTCATCTTATTCTTTTGGCAAAAGGCCCATAGTATTCAGTCTCCATGATCCAGATGACTTTTCGTAGTGATGATGGATGTGATTCTTTAAATTGCCTCCTTAAGCATAATGAAGTTTCTCAATAAATGGTGCTGGAAGGATAAGGAGACTTTATAAAAAAAAAATTAAGATTTATTTTTATTTACTTATGCACACAAGAACTGTGTGTAGGCCAGAGGTATGGGAGTGGAGGTCTGTGTGTGTGTGTTTGTGTGTGTCTGTGTGTGAGAGAGAGAGGATTCCCCAGAGACAGAGTGGGGAGCAGAACAGGTGGATCAACTGAAATCCACTGCTGAGGGGAGCAGCGGATGAGACAGGAGAGGTTGGTTGCTCCATATGGGTCGGCTCCCTGGCTGGGAATTGAGCTCAGGTCACAGACATGGTAAGACTCCCTACACTACCAGGGAGGCCCTAAGGAGACTTCTGGTCCCAGGGGCTACACCATAAGTCAGCAGCGTAGCAGAAGGGCAACTGGGCTTGTCCGCACCGAGTGCTGCACCCACAGTGCAGGCCCCCTCAGCTGTGCACAGACCCTCAGCCAGCTGAGGTGATCACTTTCCACAAGACCATATGTCTGGCTGCCTCTGAACACTCACTTATCTGGTAAAAAACAGAAAAAAAAAAAACTATGGCTCACTGGAGGGTTGTCCCCTGCCTGGGACTTCACATTCACACCAACTTTGGCCTGCACAAATGTTTCTCTCCTAGACATTGAACTGCAACTTTGCTTCTAGTAGACCTGAGCAAAGTTTTTCCGTCCTCAGCTCCGGTTCTTACAGCTTTCATTTTTTTACTCTAATAGTCTTTACATTAAACTTTCCTTGTGTAAATCAATGTGTGGTTTCTGCCTTCTGATAGAAGTCAGATTGATAGACTTAATAAACATCAACATTGATTATGTCAGTGTGCTGGGTAGTAATAAGACCAACAAGAAACTTGCTTTTACAAACCTAAGATTCTGAATCGGCTGTTGACTAACACTGAACTCACAAGCTAGACTCAGTCATGCAAAATGTTGAGGCAGAATACTCCAAGCACAAGAAGACATCCGTCTTCTAAAGAACAAGTATAAAGAAGTGGCAGTGAACTTGATATATGTAACAGAGACCAGGGGTAGAGACTTCAGTGAATAACCAGTAGCAAGAGATGAAGTGGAAGAAACAAGCCTTAGGTGGGGTAACCTTGACTTTCTGCCAGGGCAGTTTTGAAAATGAATAAAAGCAACCTGTTCAGTCACACCAGGATAGTAGCAGTAACTTGGGGTGTACCATCACCTAATTGATCGGCTATAAGGAAGAGTCTGGACACCCATGAGTGTGATGAAATGCGATCAGATTTTCAGCAAGAGACTGACATGATCCAATTTTAAGAGATCATTTTGGTTACATGAAGATGAATTGGAATAAGACCTCACTTCAGGGGCCTAGATAAAAGTCCTAGAAACTGCAACTTTAAATGAAGCAACCTCTACTGATGAAGACAGGTTTTCATAAGGGCCCACGTTGGCTGGGACTTTTTTCTCATCAACATTTTGGGAGTTTGGGGGCTTTCATTCCCTCTAGTATACAAAGTACCACAGTATAAAGGCTATCTGTGAGTGTGTGTATGTGGGGGGAGGGGGTTGGTTCAGGAAGGCTTTATGGAGCTCACCCTGGGGCTGGGTAGAAATAAAAGTAGCCATTCACATGTTTTCAGTAACTGATGAGATTGGAGGGAGGGAGGGAACGAAGTCATGGGGATGCTTTCATATAAAAATGGGAGCTAAGAAATGGTTAAACACTTGGCCCTGGTGGTGGTTGTGGTGGGGGGTAGTGTTACAGACAGGAGGAAGTAGGAAAGAGCATAGGGAAAAGTTTCCCCTGGGGAAAGCAAGCGCCATCATTAATATTCAAAGCAACACACTGAGGCCTAGTCACTTCACCTGCATATAAACGATATTGCTACCTGCCCTTGTGCAAGACTCTAATACACCTGCTCACGTTACAGTAGGTACCAAGTGGCCAAACCAACACTTAATGCTGATTTTATTGTAAAAGGACAAAAACAAAACAAAGCCAGGCCTGTGATGTCGTATATACATTCAGAATTTTTATTTCAAAACAACCACAGTAACATTAATAGAAAATCCATTTGGAAATATTCACAATGGGAAAACTTCCACAATGCATTACTGCCAACCACCGTTTTTTGAGGTGCCAGAAGCAAAGGTGCAGTTAGAGGAACCTCACCTGTTCCAGCAAAGCCCCATACCATAGATACAAGGCTTACCGCCAGAGGGAATGACAAGAACTAAAATACTGACCTAGGCAAGGGTTTGGTTAATTGGTCTGAAATAGGTAAGCACCAAGGAAGGAAGGAAGGGAGATCAAGCAACCTATGAAAAAGGGGAAGAGAAGGTTAAGTGTCTTCAGGGACTCATCTCCATTTTTACAAATTCGGGGAAACCAGGTGATTATGGAGGTGTTCCATTGAGTTGTGGCAAGCCTTAACCCCTCCATCTCATCCAGTAGTCCAAGACACTCCAACACTGGACTACATCTTATTCCTTATCCCCTTAAAAAAAGAATGCCTCTCCCAAGACTCCCACCCCGAACCCTCAGAAGGTAACATATCCTGATCTCATTCTTCCCTACTCCCATTACCTGAGTCTAGAGTGAGGTGGAGTCCTCCACCCTTAATCTCAAGATTTAGGGCGCTCCCCCTCCCACCATCCAACAAGGAAAGGCAGCCGGATGAGATGGAACTGTAAAGTTTGGAAGAAAACCAGATGCAAATTTCACCCAACAGAGGCAGTGTTATTTCTATATAGAGGGCGGAGTTTTAACACAGTCAATCCTAAGTGGGCGATAGGAACACAGAGGAAGCAAGTTACCGATACTTCCACCCGGAGCAAAGTGACAGTGCACGTACATTCATACTCAAGTGTGGGCCACACTGCACATTACTCACACTAGCTTAAATGTGTTTTGTAGGCGGCTCAAGTCCTCTAAGGGCACTTGACAGAACACTATGGTAACATGGTAACAAGGGTAACTTGACAGGCAAGTCATCAACAAGCATGCGATGACCCTAAAGTAACATACTTAAACTAGATAATAACCTTTATTACCTAATAACCAGAGCTGAGGTTACAGATTCCAAATTTGCTTGAACATTCTCCTCTGAATCTTTTTTTTAAAGCTACAGGTTAAAACAAAATAACCAACTAAAATCTCCTAGAGAACAAAATGGAGAAATATTGAACATCTACAAAGAACCAATACTTTAGGTTACTCATTAGGAGAGCTTAATCACCAGAAGGGTGGTGGGCATACTTAATAAAAAAAAAAAAGAAAAAGAAAAAAGTGAGTCCACTAAAAGAGAAAAAGTTGTTTGGTCCAGTGAGGGGACAGAGGATTTCTAGAAATAATCTTCCCTTCTCTGGACTCCATTCAAAATTAGATCCCATCAACCACCATTACCTACTATGACCACCTTGGCATAACCCCAGATTTCAAGTAATAACTACATATAATCTTAAAGAGAAAAGTTCCAAAGGAAACCAGTAGCTTCTTTATACAGGCACATGACTTCTGAGAAATTACTCTTCATAGTTTCTATCTGAAGGACAGAAATTGTTAAGAGGCACCGTGCAAATTTCCCACACCCTTTCTAATACATATTCCATTTCTCAATTTTTCCTGGATTGCACCGTAACCTCTCCAGCATCAATCTCCCAGCCTATAGCCTCTTTTTAAACACCTCCCTCTAACTTCAATTTCCGTATGTTTTCATTATTTGGTAAAATTACTTTATTTAAAAAAATAAATATTTATGCCATAAAACCAGAAGATAAAATAAATAAAACACAGGTTATTTTGCTCTGCAGAGCTGTATGGAAGTGAGGAAGGTGCTCTTAGATACTCCTCTTCTGCTCACACTCTCATGTATACCTGCTTCCTGGGAAGCCTAAGTTTGGGGGAACTGTACCCTCACTTTTACTCCCCCACAGGCTCTCCTGAGGTAATACTGGACTCTAAGAGAGGAGTTGCTGACAAAGCTGTCAAATGCCAAGTGGCCAGTCCTTCCAGAAGTGAAGGTAGGTTCACTTGGTCTCTCCTAAACAGAAGAGTGTCCAAGAAACGAGTGTTTAAAAGCCATTGAGAACACAACTAACCCTAGCATTGACCCACGAGCACACCCTGAGCGCTCACAAGTGTGGGATGACAGGAATCATGTAGCAGCATTCAGAAACAGTCCTGGGTCACAACCTGATGAGGTCTCCCCCGACTCAGGGAGAGGTCGCTTTTTCATGTTGGGAGGGAGGTGGGAAGGAGGTATGGCTTAGACATTGGTGCTGGTCTCCTTAACAGGCTGGATGCTGTTCATCTCCACAACGGGACCCTTCTCCGCCCTGTCAGCATCCTGCACCTGCCCTTCAAACGCCCGTGTAATGTCTTCGAAAGTCCTGCCACGGGTCTCAGGGACTTTGAAGAAGGTGAAGACCAAGAAGATAATGAGGAAGATGGTGAAGACAATAAAAACGTAGGCTCCTAAGTAGTACTAGTGAAAGAAGATGAGAAAGAAGTGTCAACATAGAACTCAAGTCATTGACCAAATCAAATCCAGTTGCCCTCACACCCACATTTCCAAGAGACTTTATGCACAACCCTCGAGTCCACTAATTTTCTGTCTTTCTGTAATTTGGGGTCATTTTCTTATTCTTTAGTTAGTTGCTTCCAAATAACTGTATTTTAGGGCTTTTTGATGCTTACTTTTAAAACTTGGGTTTCTGAAAGACTCATGAAAATAGATGTACCTCAGATGCAGTTTTCTTTACTTACCCAGTTAGTTAGCGTCAGATCATTTTTAGGACCCATCTGATTCATAAAAGCCCAAGCTGGGTGATTGTTTAAGATCATAAAGACATTAATGGTAACCCAAATTATGGATTTTCAAGTATTCTGTTGGAATCTTTTGAGGCTTGTAAGTATCACTTTTTTTTTCTGAGCAAAATTTTGCCTGTACCATCTCAGACTTGTCATGTTTTCAAAGTTCCCAGTTTTGCCCTCCTGCTTCAATATTTTGGGCTGCTGTTGTTGCTTCTTTTTCTATGTGTCATGAAAATGGGGGAAGGGTATCTAGTTTAAAGCTCTTGATATCTGAGCCTTCATGGCACTAGTCACCATTATTATGGTATGTCTTACACACATTGGCCTTGGTGGGTCAGGATGAATCTTGTTTTAATGTACTTACTGCAGCTGAAGGGAAGAGCAGTCCAACCAAAAAGTTGGAGGTCCAGTTGGAACAACCAGCCACTGCCATGGCAGCTGGGCGGGGTCCCTGGCTGAAGAGTTCGGCTACAATAAACCATGGAATAGGACCTGGACCAATTTCAAAAAAAGCCACAAACAACAAGATAGCTGCAATGCAGATAAATCTCATCCAGGTATAATCACCCTGTAAAAAGAAGGAACAGAAAAGTTAAGGAAAAATCAGCAAGAACAAGGAGAATGCAGCTTCCTGGAAGAGTATGGGCCGGTATTGAAGAGCAACTCTTATCCTGTGCTATATGGAGACACCAGACTAAATTGTCCAGAAGTTTTGGGTTTTTGAATCCCAGTTGTAGGATTGCACATGTCATTGTGTACCAAGACCATTTCATCATCTCTAAGATGGGAATGGTAATTGTCTTAGGATGACATGAAGCATTAAATAGTTCATTTTATAAGCACTATGCTATGTAGATCAACTACTATAAGGATCATGGCAATTTAATTGACCACCTTTTAAAATTCTGGCCATGTGCTTCTTCCAAAGTTGACTCTCATTTCCACCACCAACTCCTCACCCAGTCCCAGAGATTAAACTGTCGTCTCCCTCTCTTGAATTCCTTTTTTCCTTGAATTCTTCTCACTTACCTTTAATAACAACGAAACAGTCATGAGGATAGAACAAACAGCCATCCCTCCAAGGCCTACTAGGTGGAGAGTCCTCCTCCCTGCTTTCTCCACCAGAAATAGCTGAAAGAAAATAACAGAAATATTTGACCAGAAGTCCCTGAATCTGCCTTCCCCACAGTGGGACCCTCGTGATAGTCACGGTCCCCCTTTCCGGTCCCAAGCTCAAAGCCCCTGCATTATCTCTTCTATAACACCGTCATTTCCATCCATTCCATATTTGCTTGAAGAGAATGAAGATGACTTATACCCACATTATCTTTTCCCCAAAGATGAATTAAGTTCTCTACTGAAAAACGTATGGTAGGGAGTTTACAAGGACATGTCACCCCTCTCTGAACAGGTACAGCCCAAATTCCTTTCACCCCACCAAATTGTATAATCCATCCGACTTACAGAAACTACAGTGAAGAAAGTGTTAACCACACCCGCCCCGATGGTGGCGTAGATGGGCTCTTTGACACCTGCATCTTTGAAGATTCCTGTGGAGTAATAGAATACCTGGTAGGAAACAAAAGCAGATGCAACTTTGAAATAGCAACTATGCATAGCAATGAAATAAATTCAAAAGTCCTAGGAGGTAGGAAGTCCTTTCCACATTTTTTTTAAAATTCAGCCTTTCCGGCCAGTGAATAATCCAGTGATGACATCTAGTTTATGGGGAAACAGTTAAAACTAGCAATGAACATGACAATTTTCAAAGTATACACATCAAAAACCTAATGGACACATCCACTCTATCCTACGTCTTACCCTTCTGGCTTTTTCAGGGGAAATTAGAGAACATCAAAGGCAGGTGGGAAAGGTGGTCTTCCCAAACTATCTCCTGAGGTGAGGGGTCTGCCTTGCAGAATGTTCACCCATCACTGGTCCATTCTGCAGGACTGGACAGGGCAGGCACGAGGTATCAAGGACTTCCTACCCCAAGGAGATGCTCATCCCAGGACCATGCATTTGCATCTACCTGTCCCACTCTTGAATCCCAGCCCTGGTGCACTACAAAATCTTTGAGTGTATTTTATTTTAATTTTTTTGGAAGAGGAAGGATCAAATCAAGGGAGAGAAGAGAGCAAAAGACTGTGGTGATGAATAATACAAAGGCGACTTCCAAATGCTAGCTTCTCTTTGTCCCTCATTTTAAATAATCAGCCACTATATTCCAGCTATAAAAAATATAGAATGGAAAGGTCAGCTTAGTCAGAAGTTGTCCACGTAATCGAGGACCTCCTGAATTGATTTCCGAATTGTTTCCCAGGGATTTACACCAGTTTTGGGACTGTAAGGTCCAGGCTGGGGGTGGGGAGGATACCAAAGCACCCCAAGTTCCCAGCTCTAGTTTGGGGAAAGATCTACTTATCAACTGATGACATCTTATGAGACAGATCAGAGAGGACCGTAAATGAAAAGTGAGTAGCCCCAAGACGATCCATGAAAATTAGATGTATTTGTGATGCGCTATAGTCAGAGCCTGAAAGAGGACAAGGCCAGAAGACCCAAACTACAGATGACCAATGTTTCTTTTAACCTATTTTCTCATGTTTCCTTGTGTGAAACATGTATTATAGAAATCACTTTAAGAAATGAAAACCTAACCAGATCCCAGGCGGGCGTCCTGTGGGAAACATGTGGATACTCACGGCGTTGATCCCAGACAGCTGCTGGGAGAGCTGCAGCATGATGGAGATGATGATGGGCTGCCGGTAGCTGCGCACGCGGAAGAGATCCAGGATGGTGGCTTTCTTTTCCTGTGCCATCCTCACACTCTCGTCTTTCATCTCCTGGATTTCCGGAGTCACATCCTGGGTGCCCCACAGATGCTGGAGGACTAGCGAGAAAAGTAAAAAGACAAGGTATCACTCCCAGTTTACGTTTCCGCTAAGGCAGCTGGAAAGAGTCCCGGATACAGAGACCAGGCAGCACCGTGCCTTAACTTGCTTTCTCGCCTCATTCCTGAGGGGCTGCAAGTCTGACTTCGCATCAGTAGAGAACTCTCCATTTGGGCAAGTTGATGACAAACACAGGTTTAAAATCCCACCCTAACACAAATCACCACCCTACAATTTTTTTTTTTTTGGGCATAGAAGAACTGGGGTATATGTCAAAGGTATGTGTGGGGCAGTGAGAGGATTCACCAGAGAGAATGGGGAGCAGAACAGATCGACTGAAACAGAGCGGGTGAGAAAGGAGAGGTCTGCTGTGCCATGTGGCTCAGCTCCTTGTCCAGGGGGCCAACTCAGGCATTACCGGGATGCTGTGGTGGTGCTGAGGCAACCACGGAGACAACCGCCTACAATTCTTATCGTGAAGGTGTGAAGGAGTGAAGGATACTTACCCGCTTTAGCTCTGTCCTCCTCCTTTCTGTTAATGAGCAAGAATCTAGGACTCTCAGGGCAAAACGGAAGGGATACGCTTTGGATGATGGCAGGAACAATGGTCAAGCCCAGAAGCAGGGGCCAGAGCTCCTCAGTTCCCAAGATGCCTTTCAGACCGAAGATCTAGGAAAAAAAAAACAAAACAGACAATACTATCAATCCCACACTAGACTGGCCACAAATCCATCTTAAAAATATTTTTTCTTTTACCACAGGCAAAGATAAACTGCTCTTTTTCCTTGCTCTGCCCTGCCTGCTTCTTTAGCTGCCTGTGAACGAGTTTGAAAAATAACTGAAACTTAGCTAAAGTTGAAATTAGGTAAAGTAATCCTATGAACCATGAACTCATCCTATTTGGTATAAGTCCTAGATTACCTGGGCCACCAGAATTCCCACGACGATGCCTAGCTGGTTGAGGGTACCAAAGGCTCCCCGAAGGGCAGTTGGCGACACCTCTCCAATGTACATGGGCACAAAACCAGTGCAGAGTCCGCAGAAGAGACCAATGATCAGCCGACCCAGGATCAGCATTTCAACTGACTCTGCTAATTTACAGAAACCCATTAAGCAGCCTCCTGTGATGGCCAACAGGTTGACAATGAGCATTGAATTGCGCCTGAAAGGTTAAATCAAACAATCAAAGTTAGCATAACAGGCCTGATCTCTCCCTTTCTCATGTGACTCCACTCCATGTCCTTGTACCTCTTTTTCAGTCTAACTTTTACAGTTTATTATTTCTTAAAAGATTTCTCATTTATTTATGCAGATTAAGAACTGGGGCGTAGGCCAGGGGTGTGGCAGAGGTGACAGGATTCAGAGTAAGGAGAACAGGCAGATTTACTGACGCATACTGCTGCGGGGAGAAGGGAGTGACACAGGAGAGGTCTGCTGTGCCATGTGGGTCTCATCACCTCCCTGGCTGGGGACTGAACTGTGCTGCAGTGGCTGCAGATAGCTTCATAATGCTGAGACTTAACCCTTGCACCACACCAGGGCGGCCTTTTCCACTGTATTATAAGGATGTTTCTAGTTAAAAATCACCGGGATCTATGGTTCTTACACCTTATATGCAAACCCACCTAGAGTATTTGAGCTTAAGCAAATCTACTTGAGCTTAAGAGCAAATACTCTTAAGTCGCAAATACAGTGTAGGATTTTAGCAAGCCCCAGGCCAGTAGTTCTCCAGGAGGTCCATGACTTAACAACCTTGGACCTCCCTGGTGATCTAGGGGTTAAGTCTCAGTACTATCACCACAGCAGCCTGAGCTAGATCCCCAGTCAGAAGCTAGCCCACATATGGCACAACAGACCAGACCCCTCCTATCTCACCTGCTGCTCCCCCCAGCAGTGTATTTCAGTAGACCTGCTTGTTCTGCTCTCCACTCTTGTTTCTGGAAAGTCCTCTCAACCCTCTGGCTGCACCCCAGTTCTTCTATGCAAAAATAACTACAGGACAGATCAGCGCTGAAAAGCCACTGGTGATTTGGAGAACAAGCACTCTGAAATTTCATTGGTCTCTCTTGACTGGGGATACTAAAATTGGAATTACTTGAGAAGTACTTAGAAATATGTGGCTTTCTCCCCAGATACTGATTTAAATTGACTTGGGCATGGGACTTTTTAAAAAGCAAACAACTTCCAATCTTGTATATAAAGTATGTTTTTGGAAAATTCCAGTGGACTTTATCATCAGGACCAGTTGGCCTAGGTTTCCCCTCATCAAAATGTGAGCTACCCTCAACTCAAGCACACCATCACCTCCTGGCCCCAATTCTCCACACCTGTCCTCAATGCAACCAGCACAGTTCAGTAGCTTCCTTGCCTGTTTCTGGTCAATACCTGCCAAAGCGGTTGACAAAGAGTCCGACGGAAAAGGAGCCAATCATACCGCCAACGGAGAAGATGGCCACAGACAAGGACCACACTGTCGTGAGCAACACGGTGCTGGGGAACTCTTTTGATCTCGCTTGCAGAGTGATATTCAGAAAGTCCTTTATGATCTGCAAATTAAGATGGTTGGTGAGAGGCAGAGTGTCACAACTGGATTAGGACAAATCGTGGATACCTTCCCCTTCCTGTGAGAACATCCTAATTGTTACTTTATAGGTACAAGACTCAAGGAATGAATAGAAGGGGCTGGAAGAGACAGATGGCATCAGCGAAAACGTTACTAGCTCTGAAAAGCAGAGAATTTTCTTTGTCCTAACTACCCTCGTAGGAAGCTGCACTGATCAGTGGCTACCCCGCCTTCCTGAGAGCCACCCACATGATCAGTGGCTACCGGGTCCTCCTGAGAGCCACCCACTTCTCTCTATAACAAACCCCTAAGGAATAATAGTGCATCACCATGGGGTGAGAAAAACACCAAGTAGTGCAGAGAGTCTAAGAGAGCCATGAGCTTTTTTTGCTTAATTAGTGATTCAACGACATGTTGCTGCCAATCTCAGCAAACTAGAAACCAACTTTGTTTAAACTCTTAATTCTTGAAACCCCTACTGAAAGGAGAATAATCCCCCTATTCTAAATTCTAACTCCGGGTGCCTGGCACTCACCATCTCAGGAGCATTGATGACTCCAGTGTTGAAGCCAAACTGGAAGGAGCCTATTGTAGCCACGGTGATGGCAAAGACCAGATGCGCGGTCACCTGAGCGGAAAAGAGGAAGGAAGGAAACAGTCAGTAGAGCTTTTCATTGATGACTGTCTTATTAATTCAAGACATGTATTGGCACTTGGCCTAGGAGTGGCAGGTAAAGAGCAAAAACCTTATGAGATTAGGCAATACATGGGAAACAGAACAGATCACAATAACGAGCTGGTGTTGAGGTACAGACTCAGGGAACTGGAACACACCTGGGAACAGGGACCGACATGTGGGAAAAGGAGAAAAGAGGAACCGAATGAGTGGATTTGGAAGCATTCAAAAGAAAGAGAAAGAGTTGGGCTCAAATAGGATTTAGGCCAGTAGAGGAAAACAGTTTTAGAATTCTTTAAGAACAATTGTTTTGGAGACAGCTTAAACCAGTGTCGTCTCAGCCGTATCCGATTCCCCAATTCCACAAAGGTGGTGCTAGGTGCCTTCACCCCTGGGATACTCCAGAGCATCTTTCCGGGTCCATGCTCCACAGAATCTACCCTCAGCACCCAGGCCTCACTTGGAATTCTTTACTGAATACTGCACTGCTAGCGCCCACCCAGCAGGGGGCGAAAACAAATCACTCCCAAACCAACAGATAATTTCTTGAAGCGGGGTGCGGGGAGAATGAGCAATCAACTGAGACATCTCTCTAACCTCCGCAGCAATAAAACAAGTGGGTGTTGTCTTAACTCTCAACCTCAAGATAGCCCAATTTTTATGTCTGACGACATCCACTGGGAATTGTTCTTATCTTATACTCCTTGTCTCTCAGGCCAGACAGTGGCAGGTTAGGACTTCAGTTCTCCAAGTTAACCTTGCCTCTGGGCAATCAGGGTTAGTGCCCAGGCAGGTCCCCTGTCAGCTAGTGCTAAGCTTTTTGTTTAATCCTGACCCCTTTCTGAAAGAAAAACGTCCTGCTTTCCTCATCACCTACTAACCTTGAGGGCCTCTTCCCATTTTCATCCCTTCTTTTATCTGCCTTTATTTTCAATTAAGTTGACAATAGCAAAAATGCCTTTCTCCCTCCTAATAACAAATACATGCCACTTAACAGCCTCAATAAAATCTGCACGTTTAACCCACATAAAAACAAGGACAACTGGACATCTCCTTAGAATCCAGGGCATCTTGTAGGTTACTGAACAGATGGTTGGATACTACCCGTGTCCCCAAATAAATCCCAGGTTCCTTTCCAAGGTCTAATACTTCCAGAGAAATTCAAGTTGGCCGGGAACCCACACTTAAAATCAATATGACCAAACAGCCCCCAACACTCCGTTGCTCGTAATTACGTAAAATAAGCCTGGGAAGGAAATAAATACTATTTATCCCAGGATAGTCCCTGTAACGGAAAGTGAACAGGGTAGGAATTAATCCTTTACAGGCTATGACATTCTGAAAGAGCTGGTTTGAACTCCGGTATTATTGTCGGCAGCAAAGAAATGAAAAGGCCTTACATTTAAGATGGCTAGGTGACTTAGAATAAATCCAGCACTGCCATCAGCATGAAGGCTTGCCTTCCTGATATCCCCCCAAAAAGCAAAAATAATCGGAAATGACATTATCCTTACCCTGTAGGTCCCCATGGCCCTAATTTCATCAGATTCAAATCTTCAAGATCGGCCTAGGAGTGGGATTCCAGGGATGCCTCTTCCAGCCAGCAAGCCCTCCAAAATGTCCTCGTCCTCCGCAGCTAGCTTTCCTCGGTCTCTCAGCGTTGCCTACTTCGCCCTCCCTCTCTTGGATGCGAGGCCAGCCATCACCCATTTATAATCTCCGCAAAGGGAGGAGCCAGATAGCGGCCGAGCCTCCCTGCCCCACCCCGACCTCCCGCCCCAAGTAATCTCGTGACTGCTCAGAATTTTTACGTCCCATCTCGTCCCCCACCCAAAGCAACGACTTAATCCCTCCCCTCCGTTTCCAAAACCACATCCTTACAGATCCAAACCCCCCCCCCTTTTTTTTTTTTTAGCTCTTTTTTTCTCTTTAAAACAGCGGGAGCCTCTTAGTTTCACAGACAAAATGCCACCAGAAAAGCCTCGAGGGAGGGCAAACACGTTTTTGCTTCTGGCATCGGCTCAGAATTGAACCCATCGATTCGGAGGTGAGAATAAATGCTGACTCTATGAGACAAAGTCGAGAGGGTGCTACTACCCGAGTTAAGGTTGTTTAAAGTAAAGTGTAAGCAGAAAGGACTCAGTAATTCTATGAATTTAACTGGCTTTTCTGATTGTAAGCTAGGTCTACAGTCATGACAAGGACAGTCGGAAAGAAAAAAGGCAAGATTTGGGCCCGTTTGGGGCTCTGCTTGTCCTCTGATGAGCATCACTTCTCCCAGGAAGAGGGGACAAGCCTGTGTGGGAGACAGACCCGGGGCTCCCGGGCTTTGGACCGCCTTCACCACCCATCCTGATTTCTGCACATTCTGCAACCTTTGCCTCTAGTCTCAGGGTCACAGCAGCTAGAGTCGGCCCAACCACTAAATTCAGTTGATCAGATATCTGCTGAAAACACATTCTACATGGGGTACGCCCCCCCAGTATTGCTAGCGTTTCCCCTTCCACTTAAAATATGAAAAAGGGACAAGGGCAGTTTGTGATTCTTATACAACTGGAGAGAACGATCAACAATCCATTAGTTACACTGTGATTTTCTGGAAAGTTGGGGGATGAAGATGCGATTACTAAGCTATACGTGCAAATTGAAGGAGTAGAATTAACAGGGGAAACGAGAAAGGACACAGGTGGGGGATTACAGGGGACGGAGGAGTGGTCAGCGCTCGAGTCAACAGAACAGAACAATTTAGCTGTGGGTGACGAGTTGAATAAAGGAGAGATAGCATCAGGGCTTGCAGGGAGGGTCAGCGGTCAAATCCCCAACTCCCATTAGCCTAGCAACGCTTTCGGGCTTGCGGGAGAGGGTGTGGAGAGCAAAATTCCTAGTAACAGCTCGACTTTTTCTAAGTAGTATGCTAGAGGAAGTGCATCTTTCTTTCGGATTGTGCTTGTCGTTTCAGATTTCAAACTGCTGCTCTGGATCAGAAATTACCCGATTATGTTGTTTCCTTCCCTTATAATAAGAGGACATTTTCTAAATCGGTAAGGAGTCGAGTGAAACGAGTGAAACGTGACATCTAAGAAAACCTCTCTGAGGTCACACCTCCCCCCTCCCCTCCACCTCCCCAGTTCCTTCCAGGAAATTCTGAGCTCAGAGGCCCCTTTGTTACCAAGGCAACTGATTTGTGCAGCCAAAGGAAAAAAAATATCCCATGTGGCTGGACTGTCCAGTAGGATTATAACTTGAGCCACTTACGTAATATAAAATTTTCTAGTAGTCACTTTAAATTTTTTATTTATAATATAATAGTTTATTTTGACATCATTTTGTGCCTTTTTCCATCTCAGTTGTAAGCCGTGGGCTTCCACATCACCATATTACCGGTGTGCCATCATCATAGTCCAGTGCACTTCCCTCTCCCCCCTTAGTCACTTTAAATTTTTTATAGAAGTTAATTTGAATAATTATTGCCTTTGACCTGATTTATTCCAAATAATAGCTTTTAGATTGCAATCAATAGAAGAACTATGTAAGATAGCTTACCTTTTCTTTGTAAATCTCCCCCACCAAGGTTTTACCTACAGCAAAGCTCCATTTTAGACTCTCAGGTTTCTACAGTTAAAGTAATATGTTGTTCTAGCAGGACAGCAAAATTATGTATAATGGGAAAATATTTTAATTGCTTCCATTTTAATGGACTAAAATGACAAGTCCTCAGTCCCACCAGCTCCATGTGGAAGCTCAACAGCCATGTGAGCTGGTGGCTCTGGTGATGTAGAGTTAGACTGATGCAAGAACTTTTATTTTCCTCCTGTAAATCAGTTTCTTTTCTTCTTCTTCTTCTTCTTCTTCTTCTTTTTTAAAAGATTTATTTACAATGTATTTATGCATACAAGAGCTGGGGTACAACCAGAAGTGTAGGGTCAGGGTGAGAGTGTAACAGGGTGATCCTCAGGAAAAGGGGAAGATAAGGAAAGGGGAGGTTCCAGGAAAAGGGGATAGTCAGAAATGGCCAGACAAGTCTGGGAAGAAAAGAACAAAGTCAAAATCTAGATAAACGCTGTCACAGTGAACCTCCACATGTCTCTCTCATCCACATCTGTTTCAACTAGTCCAGGACCAAGAAACAAGACAAAGCTTCTTCACATGTCTCTGCTCCATGAGGCTCTCTCAGGTCACCTTCTGGTTCCCTGTCCTGCTTCCATCCTCTTCAATGTCCCCTCCAGATTCTTCTCCTCCCTGCTCAGCTCCACCTTCCTTCTTGGTGGGGCAGGGAACCTGAAGCCTTCTCTTTTCCTGGGGACCACGCAATTACAATAGGATTCACCAGAGACAGAGTGGGGAGCAGAACAGGTGGAGCTACTGAAATACACTGCTGTGGAGAAGCAGTAGGCTGGTCAGGAGAGGTCTTCTGCCCATGTGGGTCAGCTCCCTGGCTGCAGATAAGCTTCACAGTGCTGAGAGTTAAACCCTTGCACCACCAGGGAGGCTTTAACTCACTTTCTTTTTTTCTTTCTCGCCCTAATCTTAGGATAATAATTCTTTAACGTTTTTGCCGGCACCCGTGGCACACAGAAAAGAAAGGCTACTGTGCTTTACATTGTATTACTCAGAGCTGGTGCCATGTTATGCCACAACGGTCTTTGCTTCGGTAATTATTTGCCCAGTATTTGTTGAAAGAATACATGAGTTAATTGTGAGGGCCCTGAATTAGAGCTATCCCAAATGTGGTAAACAATGTGGAGAAAGATAATGCTGAAGAGCAAGTTTTAGAAATTTGAAATCTGTAGGCTATTTTCTTGGTTAAAAAAAGTTGGGGGGGGCGAAGAAGAGAGAAATCTGAAACCTGTTTTCTCTGGCTAATCCTCATTCTGAGAAAATTATCTTTGAAAAAGCTAAGTAAGCTAGCTGGTAGGAAGAGAATCTTCTACTTCTACCTATCTATATTTTAAAGATAACTGTTATTAAGCTGAATCTCAGGAATCTCATATGTGTTCTGAATATATTGAAACAAATAGTCCTTCAGCATTCATTCAGAACCTAATCAACTCTCCTCCTTCAGAAACCTGTGCAGTACTGGGCTTGTCCCAAGCAAAACCCCCATTTAGGCAATCCTCGCCCCAGGCAGCAGATAATTATTGCTCAATACAATGCTTTGTCCATATCCTTGGGGGAGATGGGCTGGTTGATTGGGGTCTTTGATGCACTTACGAGTGTCCACTAGTCTCACTCTGGCACAGCCCTAGTTATCAACCTAGAAGGGAGTGTGTAGGAGACACCAGCAAGGAGGTCCTAAATCACATATCTTGTGTACTTGGTTCCTGGGAGACACTTCCAACTTTCTAAAAACAAAGAGAGAAGAAACATGGTGGATGTATTTCAGAATAGAGTAGGCTGAGAAGGAATGTTGTGAAATTCCCACCTAATCATTTAATGTAGGTCTGCTTAGAAAAAAGTAAATGAATAATGGTCTATGATCGCCAACAGATAGCTGCAAATCTTTAGTCTCATCCTAGTTTTGTGCTGCTGGAAGAAGGATGTTTGCTAGTGTGATAACCAAATGGAGAAACAAACAAACCAAAGTCCTAATATCAGGGAAAACAGGGCTTTAAACACTTAGAGGGAACTGGCGGCGCACAAATGGCAAGTGATTGCTCTAAAGACTGCTGAAGTTAATTCTACTCTTTGTAATATTTCTCAGAAAGAAAACTGTCATCACCAGTTGCTATTCTTAAAACTTCACTTACTAGGGTAGGTATAAACAGTTAATTTTGAATCTGAAAACACTGCAGAAAATAAGCCCTCAGGGTGAAGAAGAAAAAAATTTCAGAAATGTTGATTTTCCTGTCTACACTGGGTTTCAACCATTCATTATTCTAATTGATCCTCCAGGACCTAATCCCTGTTCCCAGGCCCCTTATGAGAGGTTGACCCTTCTCCAGTTTCTATTAAAAAAATGAATCCATCACATACTAGTGTTACATGAATTACACTAACTCACAATTCTAATTGTACCCATCTTCTATTCAAACATCGTCAGTGGTTATTGAGTAAGACCTAGACCAGTGCCATGCAACAGAAAAAAAAAATGTGAGCCACATATGAAATTTCAAAATTTCCATTAGTCATATTAAACATATATTAAAAATGAGTGGTTAATTTGAATATTGTGTTTTTAATCTAGTTTATCCCACATGTTCTCATTTCAACATGTAATGAATATAAGACATTATTAAGACATTGTACTTTTTTGGGTAATAGATCTTTGAAACCCACTTTATATTTTACATTTGGCAAACACATTTTAATCAGGACACTCAACTTCCAACAATCAAAGAGAAATAACCTCTTAAGTTAGTATTTAGCAAAAATATTTTACACTACTGCAGTTTTTTTGTACAAACCTAAATGACTTACTGTAAAATGGAATCGAATTAAGTCAGAGGAAAAAGAGAAGTAAATACAGGATGATTTCATTCATATCTGGATTACAGAGAAACAAAGTAAAGGAACAGACAACCAAACCAAACCAAATCCTTGAAATTTGAAGGCAGAAGTGAGGCAGCCAGAGGAGAATATTGAGGAAGGAAATAGGAGGAAAAGCAAAGGAGCAAGAAGACGCTATATACTCTTTTTATCTTTTTTAAAGATTTGTTTACGTATGCATACAGAACTGAGGTATAGACCAGGGGTGTGGGTGTGTGGGGTGTGTGTGTGCATGCTTATGAAAATTATTTCCCTTCTTCAAGAGACAATTAAAAATGCTAAGTCTTCAGAGCCCAAGAAAACCCATTGAAGATTATACACATTTTATTATCTTTTATTGTAACTTGGCTTTTAGATATGTAGGTTGGATCTCGATGGGAATATGACCTGAATTGGTTGTTATTATCTGACCCAGGAGAGAATAAGGGTCTGACACATGTTAGCTGAATGAATGAACTGGTTGCATATGGAAATTGTAGGAGTATGGAATTTGTTAGGTGATGGCAAGGCTTATTAAAGAAATGCAGGGCTCAGGCAAAGAACCCCAGCAGTAATATCCTCAAGTTTTGTTTTTTTTAAATAATAGTTTTTTTTTTTTGCATCATTTTGTGCCTTTTTCCATCTCAGTTGTAATCCCCGTGGGCTTCCCATCACCAAATCACCCGTGCGCCATCACCACAGTCCAGTGCACTTCCTCCCATTTTTGATCTTCAAGTTTTAAGTGAAGCATCACCTCCTCCAGGAACTTTCCTTGATTACTCAGTCTAATCCTGTATAATGTCTTCTTTGTCTCCCCAAGATTCACATGTGAACACCTTGAGAGATTTTTGTTTCGTATTCAATCTCACGTGCTTTAAATTGGGCTGGACATATGAGTGAATGCATGAATGCTTGCATGAATGAAAATTTATCAACACTTGAGTTTCTACTAAAGCATTTAGCTTAAGAATATTATATAGTCATGATTTCTGGCAGACAGGATAAGACTGGCAGTGGAACTAAACTTAATACATAGGGCTTTCTTCTACTTTTTCTACATGCCTGAGGAGCTATCATTGAATTCATGATATGGTACGACTGGAAGACTCAGAACAAAGTTATCATTCTCATAATAGACACATTCAAATCATTCTACTTGGTCTGGTGACAATTACTGGACGTGGGACAAAATCCAGACATCAGGATGACCCTTGAAAATCTGGGGCATCTGGTCATTGTAAAATACAGTCTTTGAAGTTTGTGTAATTTTTAAACTTTGAAAGTTTAAGTGCTTGGTGCATAAAAGACTTCATCTTTTCTTTTTTAGAAACTTAAGTTTTTAAAATTTATTTATGCATGCAAATAAATGCATAAATAGATAAATGCCAGAGGCCAGAGGTGGGGGTGTAGGCCAGAGGTGGGGGTGGTAGTGAGAGGATTCACCAGAGACAGAGTGGGGAGCAGAACAGGCAGATTGATGAAGTACACTGCTGAGGGGAGCAGCGGGTGGGTCAGGAGAGGTC
>NW_004567135.1:14700035-14702270 GCF_000260355.1 Condylura cristata | reverse complement strand
AGAGTGGGGAGCAGAACAGGCAGATTGATGAAGTACACTGCTGAGGGGAGCAGCGGGTGGGTCAGGAGAGGTCTGCTGCGCCATGTGGGTCAGCTACCCGACTTGCCAGGAAAGATAGTTTTTGCATTTGCTTACTATCACTGTAAGTTTCTAATTCCAGGGTCTGATAATATTTATATTGTCCACTATCACACTAGTCTCTAACACCAGAATCACACAGAAGTAGCCCTGCTGTGCTAGAATGAGCTTAGAAATGCTAATTGTGAGCATTCCTGTTCAGCTCTGTGTTGAGTGATTATCATGTTGGTAGCTTGAAATCTACTGTGATGGGTACTTATACCACAGAAATTGGCAATGGTATATAAATCGCCCTTTTTTGCTTTTTTCTTAAGTCCTGACTTCTTCTTTTTTTTTTAATTATTACAAAAGTTTATTTTTACATCATTTTGCATTTTTTTTTTCCATCTCGATTGTTACCCCATGGGTTTCCCATCACCAAATCACCTGTGTGCCACCACCATAGTCCCATGCAAAGTGCTGACTTCTTAATACTACTTTCCACTAAAATTAAGTAATGCTTCCTGAGATAAAAGAGCTGATTCCATATCCGAGATAGTAGATAGGAAAGGATTGTGAAACATTTTACTATGTCAAAAAAATAAGGAAGCTTTGCAAGATTAATATGATTATGTTTATTAATATGGTTAGGGCATAGAGGGCCCTCCCTGGTGGCACAATGAGTAAGGATGCAGCACTGCAAGCTCCCCGCAGCCACTTCAGTGAGAGTTGGATCTCTGCCCCAGAGGTGATCCACATGGCGCAGCAGACCTCTCCTGACCCACCCGCTGCTCCCCTCAGCAGTGTACTTCATCCATCTGCCTGTTCTGCTCCCCGCTCTGTCTCTGGTGAATCCTCTCACCACCCCTGCACCTCTGGCTTATACCTCAGTACCTCTGGCTTATACCCCAGTTCTGTATGCACAAATACACAAAAGGAACCAATTGAAAAGAAACTCCCATTGGCCAAAGATGAAATAATTTGAACAGAGGATATTGTCTCAAGGTAGCATATTATACAGTCATGTTTTCTGGCAAACAGAATAAGGCTGGCAGACTGACTGGACCTGTGAATGGTGGCTAGGGGT
Source organism: Condylura cristata (assembly GCF_000260355.1). NCBI lineage: Eukaryota > Metazoa > Chordata > Mammalia > Eulipotyphla > Talpidae > Condylura > Condylura cristata. The sequence goes on along the minus strand of NW_004567135.1, from coordinate 14,701,126 downwards.
CAATCTTGTGAGACGGTGCCCCTAACTTGTGGGGTCTGACATTGTCTCCAGGTAGACAGTGTCAGGATTGGCTAAGCTGGTGGGGCAACCGATTCATTTTGATGACCACTGCAGAATCGCTTGGTAGTGTGGGGAAATACACATTGTGGAGACTCCAGACTGCGCCGAAGACTGTGACTGAAGCTACAGAAATGCATTTTGGTGCTGGAAATCCAAGGCAAAGGTTTTGGCCTGAGGCCTCTCCCCTTCACTTGTGGACTGCTGGCTTCTCCTGTGTCCTTCTCACATGACCTTTCTTTGTATGCATGAGGCCCTGGTATTCTAGTGTGTGTCTGAATTCCCTCTTATAAGGATATCAGCCAGATTAGATTAGGGCCCACTCCAAATGAGTCATTAACTTGATCTTCTTTACAGGATCTACCTCCTAATGCAATCATTCTGAGGTACTAGGAGGTAGGACTTCAACACAGGAGCAGGAGTTGCGGGGGGCAGAGGGATGGGGCACAAATCAGTCCATAATACCACATTATTGGGGACATTCTTTTATTTTCTTCCATCTTGAATAGCCTGTCCAAATGGCTGGGGTTACATTTCAATAATCAGCATTTCTGCTTTGTGAAACTTTCCCAGACCAACCTAAGAATATGTGATTTTTTTGTGTGTCACAATCTACCTCAACATATATGTATTATAGTCTATTAAAGCCCATAGCTATTACTGGCTTATAGACATGCTTACTAGTCTAAACTGTTAGCACTCTTAAGGCAGAGACTTTACCTTACCTATCTTTATATCCACAGTATTCAATACACATATTTGTAGGTAACAATTGCGTAGGTAAACAAAAATGTTTGTTAAATTAATTGAATACAACATGTCTGAAGTATCTTCGGAACTGCTGAGTATCTGAATAAGCTATAACTTAGTAAATTATATCATTTGTGTCACATGATTATACAAAGGATTCATTAATTATGGTAGTAACTGATAGAAGTTTCAAAAAATGTACATTAAGGGACCTTCTTGTGCCAAAATGGGTTTGTCCTGTCCACAACCACAGGAGCATACAACCACAGGAGCATGGGTTCAAT
>NW_004567135.1:14697585-14699935 GCF_000260355.1 Condylura cristata | reverse complement strand
AGACGCCAACAGGTATGTGGGGTGTCTTTGGGAAGCCCAGGGCACTCACCAGGTGCACATTGACTAAGTCATTATGTCCTTCTACCCCAAAGAGCATGTAATTGAGGCTCTACATGGGGCCAGTTCAACTTGGTCACCAGAAAAATCCGTATTGCTGAGAAGTGGGGCTTTACTAAATTTAACACAAAGAAGTTAGAAGACACGGTAGCTGACAAGTGGCTCATCCTAGATGGATGTGGGATCAAGTATATCCTCAATCACTGTCCCCTGGAGAAATGGTGGGCCTGGCACCCCTGAGAGCCAAAGGCCTGCCCTCTTGTTAGTCATGAAAGTGAAAGCCACATTCTTATCCAAAAGAAGAAAAAGAAATCTCATCTTTTTGTGATTTATGATTTGCACATATCTTCTCCCAGTCAGTAGGTTACTCTTGGCTTGTATGGTAGTTCTGAAAAACCAATTCTAAAGTTGAGACTCCCTGGTGGCACAGGGGTTAAAATCGTAGTGCTATCAAGCTGTCTCTAGCCATTGTGATATGATTTTGATCCCCACCAGGGAGCTGACCTCTCCTCTCTTGCCCACGGTTCCCCTCAGCAGTGTATTTCAGTAGATTCACACGTCCTGCTCCCTACTCTGTCTCTGGTGAATCCTCTCACCCCGTCCATCTCTGGTGGTCTGTAACCCAGTTCTGGGTTAATAAATAAATAAATCTTAAAAAAAAATAAAAGTAACCAAGATATCCTTTAACAGGTGAATGTATAAGCAAAACTGTAATATCCATACAGTGAAATATTGCTCAGCCTTAAAAAGGAGTCAACTATCAAGCCATGAAAAGATATGGAAGGCCCTTAGATACATATTTTTAATTAGTAGAAGCCAATTAGAAAAGTCTACATACTGTATGATTCCAGTTACATGACAATTTGCAAAAGGAAAAACTATAGTGAGCACAGAGGATATTTAGGGCAGTGAAGTTATTCTACATCCCTCGCCAGGGAGCTGACCCACATGGCACAGCAGACCTCTCCTGTCTCACCCGCTGCTCCCCTCACAGTGCACTTCAGTAGATCCGCCTGTTCTGCTCCCCACTCTGTCTCTGGTGAACCCTCTCACCCCCATACCTCTGGCCTACACCCCAGTTATTTTTTTCCCCTAAGACTTATTTATTTATACCTATAAGAACTGCAAATAGCTTCATAGTGCTGTGCTTTAACCCGTTGCACCACCAGGAAGGGCTGTTCACCCCAGCTTGTGTATGCATAAATAAATCAAAATAAGTCTTTAAAAACTAAAGAAGTTATTTAGAAATATAAAGGGGTCAGTATAATTGGCAAGTGACGATCTGAAGAAAAGGGAAGAACCAGGCTACTAAGAGGGGAAGTGTGTTTGTGTCATAATTCAAGGTAAAATAAACCATTACCTTATACAACTGCCCAAGGGACAGACAGAACACCAAACTCTCCCCAACTCCCAAGAACCAAACTAATACTGAGAGATAAGCAACACACACACACCTCTGAGTTTATATTCATTGATTCTCCTCAGGCTTTCATAAAAGGTCTTTCTCTAAGATTAGAGGTGACATGCTCTCCTTGCTGAGCCACTCAGGGCTTCCCTGAAGCAATCATCCTGCTCCAAAGCAGAAGCTCCTTCTCTGAAACCTCCCTTACTGTAGGAGGGTGAGAGCTGCTGCTGGGTATGGCACAAATTTCCTGTTTACTCCAGTACCCTCTTTATTTATTTATTTTTTAGACTAAAAAAAAAAATACAATCATTCTGAGGGGCAGTGAGAGGATTCTCAGCAGTGTATTTCAGTGGATCTGCCTGTTCTGCTCCTCACTCAGCTTCCGGTGAACCCTCTCACCCCCCCACCACTGCCCTGTTCTTATATGCATGAATAAGTGACTCTTTAAAAAAAATGTACATTATATGTTAGATAAGAAAATCTCTTTAGGGATTTAGGTGAATCAGGCTTAAAAATTCAATGAAGATGATTCCATTTTCTTTCTTTCCAAAGAAGCTTTCCTTCATGTATTTGACAATCACAATTACACTAGCATCCTCAAAGCTTTACTTTTCATTTATAAAGCATAAAGCTAACTTTAATAATTTAGAGTGCTCTGTCTCTTTGATACTACCAATCTCTGAAACTGATCATTCAGTTAAGTTCTCTGTTTGACATTAAAAGGCCAGTCTAAGCTAGTTCAAGTTCCCTTAATCGGTAAGCTGTCAGGAGTGAACATGCTCACTCTAACGCTCCAGGCAGTACTGGGGTAGCCTCTTCAAAATGGCTTCTGGGTCTTTGCCATGTCCCTAACATTTTCTGAACTTTTGCTTGTTTGAGGTATAAGAT
>NW_004567135.1:14683877-14697180 GCF_000260355.1 Condylura cristata | reverse complement strand
AAAAGGCTTATTTTATTTAGTTATGCATGTAAGAATTGGGGTCTAGGCCAGAGGAACAGAGGTTGAGAGGACCTGAGATAGAATGAGGAGCAGAACAGGCAGATCTACTGAAATATACTGCTGAGGGGAGCAGTGGGTGAGACCAGGCAGGTTTGATGTGTCATCTGGGTTAGCTCCTGGCTGGAATTGAACTCATGATGCAATGGCTGGTGATACCTTGATAGTACTGAGACTTAACCTCTGCTCCAGCAGAGAGGCCCCAAATTTCCTACTCTTGTAGAGCTTAAATTTTAATAGAGAAGGCATATGGCTGGTTAGTTTTATATGTCAACTTGGCTAGGCAATAGTTCCTAGAAATTTAGTGAAACGTTACTCTGAACATTGCTGTGAGGGTGTTTTCAGATGCGATTTACATGTAGGTTGGTGGACTCTGAGTAAAGCAGATTGCCCTTCATAAAGTGAGTGGGCATCCTCCAATCAGTTGAAGACTTAAATAAGTACAAAAGTCTGACACTTCGCTTGAACACGAAGGAATTGTGCTAGTAGACTGCCATGAAACCTCATTTGAAACATCGGTTTTTCCTAGGCCTCTTGCCCTTTGAACTTGAACTACAACACTGGCTCTTCCTGAGTCTCCAGGCTGCCAGCCCACCCTGTAAATTTTGCACTTGCCAGCCCCCATTATCACATGATCAAATCCCTTAATATATATCTCCTTAGAAAAATGATAGACTGTTATTTTTAATTCTCTAAGAAATCTAATTCAGATTTTTAAAAAAAAGATCTGTTTATTTATGCATACAGAACTGGGGTACAGGCTAGAGGTGCATGGGGTGAGAGTATTCACTAGGACAGAGTGGGGAGCAGAACAAGCAGATGGATGAAGTACACTGCTGAGGGGAGCAGCGGGTGGGTCAAGAGAGGTCTGCCGCACCATGTGGGTCAGCTCCCTGGCCACTGATTGAACTCTTGCTACAGTGGCTGCAATAGCTTCCACTGGTGGATCAGCAGCTGGTGGGTCAGGAGAGATCTGCCCGGCCATGTGAATCAGGTCTCTGGCCAGGGATCAAACTGATGCTGCAGTGGCTGTGGATAGCTTCGTAGTGCTGTGCTTTAACCCCTTGTACCACCAGGGAGGCCCCAAGGTTGGAGGAATTTTGAGGTACATGCTAGAAAAAGTCTAGATTACTATAAAGAAACTGTTAGTAGGAATATGAAATTTAACGATTACTCTGGTGAGGTCTCAGATAGAAATGAGAAACTTGCTGTTAGAAACTGGAAGAAAGCCTTCCCTGATGGAGCAACAGGTTAAAGCGCAGCACCACAAAGCTAGCTGTAGCCAATGCAGCATGAGTTCAATCCCCAGTCAGGGAGTGACCCATAGGGCGCAGCAGACCTATCCTGTCTCCTGCCACTGCTTCCCTCAGCAGTGTACTTCAGACAATCTGCCTATCTCTGGTGAATCCTCTCACTGCCCCTGCACCTCTGGCCTGAACACCAGTTCAGTGTGCATAAATAAATAAATTAGAAAAAACAAAGAACCAAGAGGAATAGTGTTCTGGTGTTTTCTGTAAAGTAGAACTTGTTTGAGATGAACTAGGATAATTAGCTGAGATTTCTAAACAATGTTAGAGATATGTCCTGGTTTCTCCTTGTTGCTTACAAGCAAATGTGAAACGAAACGTGAGGGACAAAATAAAGGAGGAATTAAGCCAAGTGGATTAATTTGGAAAATTCTCAGCCTACACAAGAAACAAGAAAGCTTGCACTAGAGAGGGCCCCAAAGGTATGACTGGAAAATCATTTGATAAAGAATTCTAAGTACAACTAACAGGTTTTATTGGCACCTCAGAGGAGTCTAGAACTGGAACTAGGAACTACCAGCAAACCCAGTGTCTGCTTGGAGTGACTGCAACAGAAACCAAATGAAGAAACACTTGGATTCTATAGAACTAGACCCGTTAGTTCTAGTTCTAGGAGCCTAGAACTCTCCACCTGTGTTACCCTTCATTAAAAGAAGAGAAGGACCTGGAATATAATTCAGAGATCAGCACTGCTGCCACCCCAACCATTGCCTCCTCAGTTTCAGAGGGTCAGGGTGGCATGCAGGGTGGGTGGGGTGTCACTGCTGCCTCAGTAGGCCTGGAGGGCAGAGCACTGAGCCAACAGTGATTCCTACTGAGGCGTAAAATATAATGGAACATTGATTTTTAAAATAGGACACCATAGCACAGGCAGCCAAAGGAAACAAATGGGACGATATTAAACTTTTTACTCCTCACAAGGGAGAAACATTCATCATTAGAAATGCAGAGCAAAATCACAGTGAGATAGCTCTTCACTACTATAAAAAAACCAAAACAGTAAGTGTTGATGTGGAGAGCTTGGAACCCTTATGCACGGTTGGTGAGGTTGTAAAATAGTGCAGCTGCTATAGAAAACAGAATGGAAGAGCCTCCCTGGTGGTGCAAGGGGCTACTTCTCAGCACTATGAAGCAATCTGCAGCCAAGGCAGCACCCACGAGTTCAACCCGTGGTCAGGAAGCTGACCTACATGACGCAGCAGACCTCTCCTGACCCGCCCGCTGCTCCCCTCAGCTGTGTGCTTTGTAGATCTGCCTGTTCTGCTCCCCATTCTGTCTCTGGTAAATACTCATTCCCTGTACCTCTGGCTGCTCCCCAGATCTTCTGTGCATACATAAATAAACTTAAAAAAAAAAAAAAGAAAGAAAATACAATGGAGGTTCCTCAAAAAACAAAAGTTAGAACTGCCATATGATCTAATAGTATTGCATAACCCATAAACTGACAGTCATGTCTCAGTGACATCTCTGCAATTACTCAGAACAGCTGAGGGTGGAGACAAGCAAATGGCCATGTGTGTGTGGATGGATGAACTGGAAGACACAGCAGGGCAGGATGCAGTCTCATAGATAAACCTTGAGGCCATTATGCTAAGTGAAATAAGATGGTTACAAAGAGGCAGATAATGTATACTCCACCTAATGAGGCAGCTAAGCAGTGGAGACAATAGCAGAATGGTGGTGAGATGGGGTCAAACGGAAGGAGAAAGGGAAACTTGGGTAATGGGTAGAGTTTCAGTTTTGCAAGATGGGAAAGTTCTGAAGCTCTGTTTAACAAGAATGAACCTACCGAACAGTTCATTAAAAAGTGGTTATGATGGTCAATTTTATGATATTTTTGACCTACAGAAAGTGAGAAATGAAAAAATTTAATGAAATTCCCATTGATAAGTTTGGGAATTTGTTCCTTTCTTCTTTCAAATTTCTCACTCCCTCCACCTTTAAAAGAAAAAAAGAAAAAGATTTATTTTAAAACTAGGGTACAGGCCAGAGGTGCAGGGGTGGTGAGAAGCTTCACCAGAGACAGAGTGGGGAGCATAACAGGCAGATTGACAAAGTACACTGCTGAGGGGAGCAGTGGGTGGGGCAGGAGAGATCTGCCAGGCCATGTGGGTCACCTCTGGGGGCGGGGATCCAGCTTGTCTGATCTCACAGCTGCTGAGAGCTTGCAATGTTGCCACCAGGGAGGACCTCAAATTTCTCCCTTTTCTTTCTTTTTTCAAAAGGTTTTATTTATCTATGCATGTAGAACTGGGGTACAGGCCAAAGGTGCAGGGACAGTGAGAGTATTCACCAGAAACAGAGTGGGGAGCAGAACAGGCATCTTGACAAAGTACATTGCTGAGGGGGCAGTGGGCGAGACAGTAGAGGTCTCCAGGCCGGGGACTGAACTCAGCTGAAGCAGCCACGGCTTGGCTTAGCTTTGCAGTGTAGCGCTCCACCCGCTGCACCCCCAGGGAGGGCCAGATTTCCCCCTTTTCTAAAAGAAATGTTTATCCTATATTTGCTCTACCATCCTATTTTGGAGGCGCATAACTTGTCTGATCTCACAGGCTCAGGCAGGAAGGAATTTTGCCTCCAGATGCACCACACATGGAGGCTCACCTGTATCTGATTTAGATGACTTTCAGATGAAATTTTGGACCTAGAATTGATGTTGGGATGGGTTGACTATGGAGGGCTGCGGGAGTGGACGTGCTGCTATTTGCATGTGAGAGAGCTCAGAATTTAAGAGGATCACTTGGGAGGGTGTTATGACTCAAGTCTGTGCTCTGCAAGTTATTATGTTGAAGCCCTAACTTCCAATACCTTAAATGACCGTATTTGTAAAAGGAGCTTTAAAGAGGTTATGATGTTTAAATGATGTCACAGGAATAGATCCGTAATCTAAATGATTGGTGTCCTGATAAGAAGAAAAAGAGATGTGCAAAGAGAGTAAGCCAAGTGAAGGTCTCCCTGGTGGCCCAAGGGTTACATCTCAGCACTGTCACCACTTTGGCCTGAGTTTGATCCCCGGCCAGGGAGCTGACCCACATGGCACAGCAGACCTCTTCCTGTCCCTCTGACTGCTCCCCTCAGCAGCGCATTTCAGTAGATCCACCAGTTCTGTTTCCCACAGTCTCTCTGGTGAATGCTCTCACACCCCATGCCTCTGGCCTACACCCCAGTTTTCAGAAATGAAAAAAAAAAAAATCTGAAAAAAGGCAAGGTGAAGATAGTGAGAGAGGAGGTCTCAGAAGGAACCAGCCTGCTGGCACCCTGATCTGAAACTTCAGCCTCCAGAGCTGTGAGAATAAAATTGTCATTTAAACAACCAATCTGTGGTTATTTTGTGTTGGCAGTGCTAGCAGATTAATACAATAAACAAATACATAATGTCAACTAGAATAATGATAAGGGACCACATTGAAGAATAACATAACAAGGTCAGGTAATAAAGAACGGGAGAGGTTGATTAAAACAAGATTGGTTGGGGTTGATCTTAGTAGAGATGTTTTGGCATTTGAACAGAAACCTGAATGACGTGAGGGAGGAAGGAGTGTGTTCTGGTTGGTGTCAGGAAGTGGAGTGGGTAATGGTGTTGGTGAGATAACCAGGAGTGTGACTTTGAAGAGCACTGTAAGCAATGGTGAACTAGAAAGCCATTTTAGGTTTTCAGGTGAAGAAACAACAGGGTAGATTTTTTTTTTTTTTCAAAAAAATATTTGTTGTTGGATAGAGAAGATGCTGGAAATTCAAACCTAGCTATTAGGAGGCTATTGGTGCAGATAGAAAAATGATAGGGGTTGGACATGGGTAGTGGAAGTGGAAGCAGTGAGTTGTTGGATATGAAATATATTTCCCAGAAAGATCCAACAGAATTCACTGATGATCCAACAGGATTAACTGATGATCTAGATGTTGGGAATGAGGGGAACAAATAAATAGGACTTAGATTGATCCTAAGGGTTTTGACCTGAGAAATTAGAGAACAGGAGATGCATTTGCTTTGATCAGGAAAGCAGATAAAAAAGCCCATTCTGAAAGGTCAAATCAAGAATTTTGGTGATGCAAGGAGTTTTAAATCTTAGCACTTTGAAGTTATCACCAGCCACTGCAGCACGAGTTTGATCCCTGGTCAGGGAGCTGACCCACATGGCGCAGCAGATCTCTCCTGTCTCACCCACTGTTCCCCTCAGTAGTGTATATCAGTGGACCTACCCATTCTGCTTCCCACTCTGTGTCTGGTGAATTCGCTCAAGTCCTGCATCTCTGGCCTACACCCCAGCTCCTGTATGCATAAGTAAATAAACTTTTTTTTACTGCACTCCTGACAATATGTTTGTTGCAACACTATTTACAATAGCTAAGAACTAGAAAGACCTAAATGCCCCAAAACAGATGATTGGATCAAGAAGATGTAGTATATATACACAATGGAATACTACTCAGCAATCAAAAAGATAAACTCATGCCATTCACAGCAATATAGGTGGTGCTAGAAGGAATTATGCTCAGTGAAATAAGTCAGATGAAAAAAGAAAAATATCAGATATCATTTATAGGAGGAACATAGGGAAACTAAATAGAAGGTCAAAATATAAGACAAAACTTGTAGGCAACTTTTGATCTGAGGCTTACAGCGGGAGATGGAGAGGAAAAGGGATCAAAACAGGGGTGACATGAGCACAATGGACCATGGTGATGGCTCACAGGGGATGTGACAGTGGGAGATGTACGGGACAACCTGAGAGAGAAATCAAATACCATACAAAAATGAACAACAACGTAAGGAAATGAAAATTAATGAAAGAAAAAAAAGATGTAGTGTATCTTTTTTTAGATATGTTAAATCTGAGATATTGTTAGTATATACCTAGTGATAGAACATCCCCCTGTATATTCTGGGAATATAAAAATACAAAAGATATGTAACAGGGGGTCCCTAGGAAAAAGGGAAGTTCCAAGTTCCCTGCCCCACCCAGAAGGAGGGTGGAGCTGAGCAGAGAAAAAGGAGAAGAGAAGAAGAAAAGGAAGCTGGATGGAGAGCCAGAAGGAGACCTGAGGAAGCCACATGGAGCAGTGAGCATGTGAGGAAGAAACCATGCTTGTTTCCTGACCCTGGACTGGCTAAGGCAGATGTGGGTGAGAGACCTGTAGGGAGGTGACTATGGCAGTGTTTATATTGATTTTGATTTTGCTCTTTGCTCCCAGATTTGTCTGGCCATTTCTGACCCTTTTCCGTGGGTCCCGGCCAGAAGGTGCTTTAGTCTTGTGGTGGGCTTTCAGGCCTTGCTTTGGGCCAATCCCTTTTGGGTTGACTTTTGCCCACGAGGGGATAGGTCACTTCAGGTGTTTGATTTAGAAGTTATATTCTTTGTGTTCCGTATTGTATATTCACTGTAGTAAAGTCCCTTTTCATTAAAGTTTTATATATGTTTTGTCTTCTTGCGGCGGATGGCAGAACCCACTTAGAGCAGGCAGGATTTTGGGGCTTCAGGGGTATCCCTCTCCCCTTGTTCTAGAACAGATTTGGGGTGCCCTATAACAGATATAGCTCCTGCCTTTAAAGCCTCCTTTGAGGATTTAAAGATGGACATATAAACAAGTGTTATTTGTTTTGTTTTTAAAGATTTATTTATTTATGCATACAAGAACTGGGATGTAGGCCAGAGGTGGGGGTGGTGGTGAAAAGCTTCACCAGAGGCAGAGTGGGGAGCAGAATAGGCAGATCTACTGAAACACGCAGCTGAGAGGAGCAGCGGGTGAGATAGGAGAGGTCTGCTGCGCCATGTGGGTCAGTCACCTGGCCAGGGATAGAACTCATGTTACAGTGGCTGGTGATAGCGTGATAGTGCTGAGACTTTAACCCCTGCACCACCAGGGAAGCCTACAACTTCCCAATTACTAACATCTTGCATTAATGTAATATATTTGTCATAATTGATGGACTGTTGAACACACCGTGGTCATTCAAAGTCTATCGTTTATATTACGATTCACTCACATTCTATTAATTTGATCAAATATATAATGGCATGCGTCGCTGATTGGCAATATCATATAGAATAATACTGCCCCTATTGCTCTGGGCTCTGCCTATTCATCCCTCCTCCCTCCAAGCCAACCTTTGGCAACCAGTGATCTTTTTACCATCTCCATAATTATTCCTTTTGCAGAATGTCACATAGTTGGAATCCTCAGTATGTAGCCTTTTTGAATTGACTGCTTTCACTATTTAACATGCATCTAAGGGCCCTACATACCTTTTCATGGATGGATGTTCATTCCTTTTTAGGGCTGAGGTATTTCACTGTATGGATGTACCACAGTTTGTTTATAATTCTTGAGGGGTAGCTTTGTTGCTCCCATGTTTTTATGTAATTATGAATAAAGTTGCTATAAGCATTTTGTGCTGGGTTTGTGTGATACAGATTTACAATTGATTTAGATAAGTACTAAGCACACCAAGAAGTGTGACTGGTGATCATAAACTAGTGTTCTAAATATCCTCTTCTGTTCTACAAGGGCTGATGCGGAATGCAGTCTATTGTGTGAAGGTAGCAAAGAGTTTTCTCTAGAAGTACCCAGCAATACCCTACAACTATCATGCCCTTCCTGTCTGTGGTTATTAGACTGACACTATCACCAGGACAACTCTGCCTAACTCATTTACAGGAAAAAAACTACTAAATACTGATAATGCAAGTGCTAATGCTGACTCATCTCCACCCTTTCAAAAAACTATAAACTCTTGCCAGTGTGTGGGTGAGACAGAAAGCAAAAAAATCTCTTTTGGCTTGAATTTACCGGGTAAGTTAGCCCTGCATCTACTGGGTAAATTTCTGTGGATGTGATACTTTTTAATACAGCATTTCATTATTAAAATGTATTCATTTAGCAGGGCTCTTCCCCAACTTTGGTGACCCTCCAGACCAGCAGAGCTCTGCAAAAAATATAAGTTCTTCAGGAAGAAAAAGCCTATGGAAGATCTAGGGTGGTGTTCAGTAACATGGGGTTCTATGATGACCCGGTAGGTACTCAACCCCCTTGAAAGTGAATGCAAATGAATTTTCAGTGGACTGGGGGTGGGGAGGGTGATGGGGTGGGGAATTACAATCTTTATTCCAGTCTTGAAAAGTGTGACTGGTGATCATAAACTAGTGTTCTAAATATCCACTTCTGTTCTACAAGGGCTGATGCGGAATGCAGTCTCTTGTGTGAAGGTAGCAAAGAGTTTTCTCTAGAAGTACCCAGCAATACCCTACAACTATCATGCCCTTCCTGTCTGTGGTTATTAGACTGACACTATCACCAGGACAACTCTGGTGAGCCGCCAAAGGTTGCGAGGAAGGAAGGGGGAGGAGGAGAATCCGGGTTTCCTGGGTCAACAGAGGGGTGATAGTGTGCAAACCTGCAGGCATTGTCTGTTAGACGCAGGCTCTCCTCCCACTCTCCGGAAGGTCTGGGCTACAGATGGAATCATAAAGAACGAGCTCCTTTCAAGCCAGAGGCGCTAATTCTTTGGGGGCTGTGGGATGGGGGGTGGGGGGTGGGTGTCGAAGTTAAGAGAGGGCAATCCTCTCAGAATACAGGACTAGGGTCACTTATTATTAGGGTACTTGAACAAAACAAAACAAAACAAAACAAAAAAACCCAAACTTTAGAACAGGACATGATTTGGAGATTTAAAACTTTCACCTCAGTCATCCGAATTTTCACAGTAAAAGTTCAGTATTTGCCTTTAACATCTCAAACGGGAAAATATGTGAAGTAGTGGAGATTAAGTTCTCCCGAGCTAAACCGAAGAGTCCTGTATTCACCTTACAAAATTGTTCACACTAGGCACATCCACCAAATTCTATGGAGTTCTATTCGGTGCTGTCCGGTGTGCTAACCACTGTACTGATAATAATTTTATGCCTTTGGTATACTCTTCTGTTGCAAATGTTATGTAATTTCAGCAGTGAAAAATCAGTTTTCCTAATTTACACATTTTTCTCACAAAAAAAACCCAAACAAACCCTGAGATCATAGGTTTTCTTGTTTTTGACCTTACATTAAACCAGGCAGTTACCAAAATATTTGGGTGAGGCGGGCCCAGAAACCAAAGAATCACTCTGGTCTGCAACTACCGGGTTGGTTAGCCCCGCCTGCTTGCAAAAGCCAGTGCAGACGTGCCTTGTGGACCGTCTGCCAAATCTCCTGAGTGACCAGTCCCATCACTCAAAGCTAACCAAAGGCTCCTGTCTCATCGTTATTCTTCTGCCTCTCCCCTCCTCCAACGGAATCTATTTTCCTGCTGGTGTGACCCAGGGGTGCAAAACCATTATCTACTGCACTGCCTTGTTTTTTCTCTTTTGGTCCTCCCATTTGACATGAATCTGCAGAATCTCAGGGTATGTAAAATCCCTGAGTGATAGCAAAAATATTGAGTGAATGTGTACCCACTTTAAAAGTGTGTGCATATATATGTTGTACTTGATGGCCTAATTCTATAATCCAACAATTATTTAAGTGTTCAAATGCGATAAAGTTCCTTTGATGACTACCACAATCTAAATAAATATTAGGTTCTAGGTGGGCTTTTGAACCAATTTACTTTCAATTGCATGTAAGTGGTTGTTTTAAGTGAACAGTACAAAGATAAGTTTGTACATTTTTACAGAATCAACAGGAAAGAGATAATCCAGTAAGTCTTATACCCTTCACAAGTGGCTTTTTATTGTTTTGGCCTCAGCTTGGTGTTCTCCGGTCAGCTTCCTCTTGATATCACTAATTAGCAGCCACATAACAACATACTGACAGCAAGAGTGATGAAAGACAAATGGCCCGAAAAGTCTGTAATTGGTATGGTCAATTCATTTTTTCATACATAGAAATCTACAGTGTTAGCAGAGACAGCTGTAGATTTGGGGACCACTGTGGAAAAGGTATTAGAACTCCATTCTCTGCTTAACTTCAAGTAGGTTTTTTTCATTAAAAAATTTATTGGGGTACAAGTGAAACTAAGAACACAAATTCTGGACCCAGATATCCTGGATTTGAGTCCCTACCACGTACATTGTGTGATCTTGGGATCACAAAAAGTCAACTTAGTTTCACTGTAGACCTCCCTGGTGGCCTAGGGGTTAAGTCTCAGTGCTACCACTGTGAAAGTGCACCTTGGCAATCTGAGTTTGATTCCACCCAGGGAGCTGACCCACTTGGCACAGCAGACTACTTCTGTCTAGCCTGCCTGCTGTTCCTCTCAGCAGTATATTTCAGTAGATCTGCTATTCAGCTTCCACTCTGTCCCTGGTGAATCTTCTCTCCCTGCACCATTGGCCTACATCCCAGTTCTTCTAAGCAAAAAAAAAATAAATAAAATCTTTACATATATATATACACATATACACACACACATATATATGTGTATATATATATAAATGAAGAATGATGAGGGCCCTCCCTGGTGGCGCAGCAGGTGAACGCATAGCACTGAGAAGCTAAAGCCACTTCTGCATGAGTTCCATCCCTGCCTTCCCCTGGGGGTGGCCTACATGGGGAGGGCAGACCTCTCCTCACTCACCCGCTACTCCCCTCGGCAGTGTACTTTGTCTAACTGCCTGTTCTGCTCCCCACTCTGTCTCTGGTGAATCCTCTCACTGCCCCTACACCTCTGGCCTGTACCCCAGTTCTGTATGCATAAATAAATCTTTAAAAAAATATATATATATGATATTTTTTAAACCTTTAAAAAATTTAAAAAATGAATCCCAACTATCAAGAGAAAAACAAATTTCAATTAAACATGCTGGAAAAGTAATTTTTGTTCCCTTTAGAAAGAAAAAAAATTCTACATTGTAGGTGAGGCAGCATAAAAGTAGCTTTTCATTGGAATATTGTGATATTCGTTGTATTTTTCAGCTTAAAATTTTTGTTATGATTTTATTTCTTGCTTAAATAAATGTTCACTTTTATAATTAAAAAAATAGATTCACTGAGCTGCTATTTTCTCATCTGTAAAATGAAGATAACAATAGAGTCTGCTTCATAAAGCTTGTTAAGAGGATTAATTTAAATCAGTTTTATGTGTGTAAATAACTTAGTACTGTGCTAGTGGATATCAACTGCTATGTGTGTGCAAATTTGAGAAGATGAAATAAACACATCTATTTAATCTCATAAATTAATATGGGTCGTGCATTCAAGTCTAGATCCCTATTTTCTTTAAGAATCTTCCCAAAGACTCTTCAATTACACATGAGAAGTTCAAACAAATCATCACAGTAAACTATTCTCCTTTAGTAGTGATAATAGGTTCTGGATATCTTGCCAGGTTCTTATCATGTTATCTCATTTACAGTCACAACTATTGTTTGAATTTAGCATGAACATCCTGATTTACCATGAGAAATGTCTAAGTAATTTGCCCAAAGGACCTGCTTTGGGGCAAAACTATTTGGCTAGACTACACCATATTCTTATAAACTGGAGACAAATACAGCCAATGTAGCTTTAGAAGAAAATATCTGGCATTGCCAGTGTTTCCCACCCCCACGCCCCACCCTTTTCCTCCCAGAAATGGAGCCTGTTCTTTGCTCCCTATTAAGCAGCTGGTCATAAACAGGAAGGGCAACCGAGGGGCAATAAATCTGAGATTGCTGGTAAGTGCCTGGTAGGAAACGGAGCTATCCCAAAAGCCCCCATTCCCCAGACGACCCCTGACTGGGTAAGATCCTTATTGTCAGGCTACTTAGGGAAGATGTCATAGGCTGAGCGGAGAAGAGGATGGCAGGCAAAGACACGCTGTGCAAGGGAAATAAAGCTCCTGGTACTTCTCAGTGGAGTCTCTGTCAACAAGAAATACCAAAGGGAAAAAACGGTGGAGTCCCTTTCAATAATAGTGGAATTGTAGAGTCCAGCTAAGACTAGTTCTTACAATTTGTTAACAGTTGGGGGAAAAATTATTATTTCATAACTTGTAAAAATTATATGAAGTTTACAGTTCAGTGCCCATAAATCTAGCTGTTTGGACCACAGCCAGACTTATCTGTTTACACACTGTCAATGCTCCGATAGTTAGACTGTAGCCAGGGATTTCTCCCTCTTTTGATATTGTTTTTGTGGCTGGGAAGTGGAAGTTTCAGAAGCTGGAGATGAAACTGGAGCCAGAAGGTTACCACCAGCACCCCCCATTTACCTACTGAAGGGGAAGGGGTGGAAAAATGCCACGTGTGCCCTACTAGGAGAATGAGAAACTTAATCCCTATGATTATAAACAGAATACATTATTAAACATAAATCATTAGTTTATTCTACATTTGCTGATTTCTATCACTGCTAGATGCTGAGTCATAGTTTTCAATGAACTGTGGAAACCTGTTACAAGTAAAATAAAATCGACACAATTTTTAAAGACTTGTATCATTTTATAACGTGAATGTTTTAATCTGGCGTTTCCAGGTCGGTACTTAGGGGTCATCTGACGTTAAGACTCCTCTGCCTTCCCCCAGGGAAGGTGGCTTTGCCTCAATTAAGCTTCTTTTGCTAATAAGCGTTCCACTCTGTCTATAAACCCCCCCATTTTTGTATAAACTGGCAGAATCTAGATGAGATGCTGCCTGATTTACCATCATGCAATAAAGCCAATTAAATCTCCACACTTGCTAGAGCTTTCTAACAGCCCTTTCCTGATTTCCGCTCTTTTCTTCCCCCGGGTCCCTCTTCTGCCAGGACAGGCAGCGTGCAAAACGAACCCCATCTGCCTCTGCCTACAGCTGCTCAGTCCCCCCGCCCCCCAAACAGTGCTTTTTCTCTCTTCTTCACTTTCTGCTAGCTCCTCTTCCTCTCTCGCGCGCGATGCTCTGTTTTCTTCTCAGCCGCCCTACGACTGCCCTTTCCACTCGCATCTCTCCACCCGGGTCCGAGGTAGCGACCGCGAGCAGATGCGCCGGAGCCACGCTTGCACCTGTGCG
>NW_004567135.1:14675702-14683777 GCF_000260355.1 Condylura cristata | reverse complement strand
CCCGCACGTCGCCGCGGCGACTGGGCGGTGCTGGCGCCGCAGCCCGGCGCGGCCAGACGCCGACAGCGGAGGGGAAAGTTGCGAATTCCAGGAATCGAGGCATCTCTAGGGAGATCTTCAGCTTACACTGGGGTCGTGCCTCCAGGACATGTTTTCACTCTCGCAACGAATCCCCAAACGCTTCTAGGCAGCAAGTCCTCACCCTGCTTCGGTGTTACCCTCACTGCACCCCCACAGCCGCGCCCTGGAGCCGCAGATCTGTCGGGTTTTTTCTCCCCCTCCTCTCTCTTATTTTTCCCTGCATCCCACCGGCTGGTGGGCTCGGACCTTTGTAAAATCCTCCTCTTCTTTATCTTCCTCTTTCTGTTATTGTGCCAATTTTGTTTCTGTATAAAACACAATCGCCATTTCAATGTACGGGTCAGTGACATTTAACACACGGCGCCAATAAGTAGGAGACAGGTGTTTTCTGGAAGTTTCTTCAGAGCCCTGATTCTTGCTGCAAAAGCGGGGTCGCTTTTTCCTATCACATCGTAGAATTTTATTTTCCCGTATTCACCTTTTTCATAATTGGCAAGATTTTAGATGAAACAAACGTTGTGGAACCAAAAAAGAAATGACAGCTACTCTGTTTGGAAGGGAAGCGTGTACAATAGAATCACACTGTGTTCTCTCTCCACTTACATATTTTTGATAATCCTTTTTTGGGCGCTCAGACATCTCAGTCAGCTGACTAATCCTTCCTGAGAAATAACTGTTTTCTTTTTTTTCCTAAAGAAGGTTGAAGTTGAGTGAAACAAGCTGGTCCCAGAATAGCTGCTGAATTGAAAGCAGGGTGGGAAGGGGCCCGCAAAGGGCAATTTTCTGGAGGCCTGGAGGGGGCGTGCCTTCACGAGAGGGTTCTGTCCCAGGCAAGGTTTGGAAAACAAGTGGAAAAATGTCTGCTAATGCAGCGCCAGCGGCTCCTGGAAGGTTCCTGGAGCAGGCACACAGGGTGAGCCCCGGGCATAGGCTCATAAAAGGTGTCTGCATGGCCACTGTGGTAATGAGGCAGTTGGGACAGATGTCACAGCGGGCTACTGAGACTGGGAGAAAATGTCAAGCCCCCCCACCAAAGAGCATGTTCTAAGAGAAGTAGGCATAAGGACCCAAAACTGAAAAAATAAGCAAAAGGAAGACGACAAAAGATTGTTGCAATCCTGATGTAAACCTGGCTTCTTCCTAACAAGTGACGCAGGATTTCCACTTCCCTTTACCATCACACATTGCTCAAGCCTACAAGCTGAGATGGCTGACTGCTGCTCTGAAAGAGGGGGTAACACCTAGGTCCACTTAGTGGATGCTCACATTACGAAATCCAGCCTCTTTAATGGGGCTGGGGCTGTTTGAATGCAAACATTTCAAGAAACAGAATTTGTCTTCTAGTAGTGTTCGACTTAAGGGTGAGTCCTTTCTTCCTTTTGTTTATGTGTTTTCCCTGTTAAGTATGATATACATTCAGTAAAGCGGATAAAAATACACCGTTCTGTGTGTATTTAGATCTGTAATCGTATAACCACAACCCAGATCAAGATCTCAGTTCTAACACACTTCCAGCTCCCCTGAGGCACAGGCTGTCTCGAGCCTATTTCAATCTAGAGCCTTTCTCACCTGAGATAATCACTTAGAATGACTTCTATCATCATCAGTTAATTTTGTTGTTCTTGATCTTCACATAAATGGAATCAGATAGTATATACTCTTTTGTACTAGCATTTTTTTCAATCAACTTGATTTCTTTTTTTAAATAAATTCAGTTGATTAAGATTTATTTATTTATGCACAAAAGAACTGAGGTACAAGGCCAGAGGTTCAGGGGGTAAGAGGATTCACAGAGACAGAGTGGGGAGCAGAACTGGTAGATGGAATGAAACACTGCCGAGGGGAGCAGAGAGTGAGTCAGGAGAGGTCTGCTGCACCATATGGGGTTAGTTTCCTGGCCGGGGGAATTGAATTCAGGCCGTAGAGGTGACAGCACTGAAACTTAATCCCTAGGCCACCAGGGAGGCCCTGTAAATAATATATTCTAAATAAAAATAAGTGAGTTATATCTTTGTCTTATGTGCATGGTATTTTAATAAAATAATTTTCCATACATTGTTCCAGTTGATCTTCAAAACATTTCTTGTGTAGTAGGCGATATTATCTATTTTAACAGGTATAGAATTTAAAATAGAGAATTTAAATGCTTAATTGAAAGTGATAAGATTATTACATTATAATTTAAAAAGCAAAGCAAAGCAGCAGAGAGACAAAACAAAACAAACCTTCAAGGAAACCTGATTGTACAACTTAGGCTGTCAGGAAGAGATAGGAGGGGATGGGATGGTAAGGGGGAGGGGGTCCCCGAGGATTATGTTGGTGGGTATGGTGTAACTTACTTGTAAAGGTCTGACTCTAAATCCCTAAACATCTACAATGTTGTAAATCAACATTACCTCAATAAACATAATAATAATAAAAAAAATCCAAGAACAACATCCTGAAAACCAAAATAAAATAAAATAAAACTAGAAAGTTGTGAGTTAGGAGTAGAGGCCACATTTTGATTCTTAATCAAGTTCATTTTCCATCTTTCTAGTACTTCTCTTTCACTGGCTTCATGTGATGGTGAGGTTAACCCAAACTGTCCCAGTTTTAGAACTGAAAGGCCCTGAGCAAATTGGGATGGCTGGCTGGTCACTCTGCAGAACAAAATAAAGAAAACCTAGTGGATCCTAAAACTGGCATATGGGCAGGGAAAACCAAACCTGCCTCATTAAATTAATCCATGCTATTCATTCCCAAAGAAAATTATGTTTTTATAAAGAACAATGAAATTGCCACACCTTGACTTTGGGAATCATCTAGATTAGTTCTACTCAAAATTGTGATCCAGGCACCAGCAGCACCAGCATCTCCAGGGAGACTATTAAAAAAAAAATGAATAACTCCTTCCATTCCCAGCCCCCTCCCCGCAACTCCAATAAAATCAGAAACACTCAGGAATTCATTTAACAAGCTCTTCAGTGGGAAAGGGTCTTAACAGCTCTAGACAGAAAGATTCATTATCTCACTGAGTAAACATTCCCTATGTAAAGCAAATTCCACAGTTGATAAAATCTTCTTTCTTTCTTATTAAATCTCTTAGCTAACATTCTGGCCCTAAATTAGAGCACACATTTTTGTGGGTCCTTCTCTAAGGTCATTCCAAGAGTTTTTGTTATCAAAATTATGGGTCCAGAGCTAATCCTAGTGAAAGACTATCATCAAAAGACCATCTTGTGGTTCCAGGGTCAATACTCCTGAATCCTTAAGAAAATCCTTTCCAAGGTGAAATGCCTCGCAAACCATACATACATGTATAATACTTATGAATAGCCTAGAAAAAGAGGAAGAAAAAAAACAGATAGTCAATGTGGGTTACACTGATGAGAGACTGGCAGAAAACAAAGGGTTTTTGGAATGAATTTTGCTCTCAGGGACTGATTCAGGCCCCTGAGGACTTTGTGTGGGGTGGCAGCCTCCAGCTACAAAATGTGCCTGTCTCTAGTTCCAGGACTCAATCCAAAATGTTGCCCTCCACCTCCAACCCCGCTTCTTATTGCCCATCTATGCTAGGCCTTCTTTCCTTCTTTTCCTCTCTTTCTTCAGAGGGCTACTATGGGGATAGAATCATAATGAGCCAGTTGGTGAAGAAAAGCAGTGACAGAAGCAGAATGAAAGTACATAAAGAAAAATAAAAGACTAAAGCAAAAGGTAAAAGTACAGATAGAGAGGCTTGAGAAAGTCAAAAGAGGAGCTGCGCTAGTGATAAGATGCCATAAACTACTTTCTTACAGAGAGGGATGAAGACAGACTGTCCACAGCTAGAAGAATAGCAGGTCGAAGGCAACAGGTAGAAGCAAACCCAGGGAAGAGACAGAGAGACACACTCAAGTGTCAAAGCATGTCCACAGGATTCTGGAAGGGGCAGCTGCAGCCAAGCTTGTTACAACAAGGACATTTCCAAAGAAATGCTATTTTACCCTCACAAACCTCACTGAGTCACTCCTGTATTTCAGGAAGGGAGCAGTGGAAGTTATGAGGAGGATACCCTTCTACATTGTTTTCCACTTCCTTTTGTGCCTGTGTGGTCTTGTGCTGGGCAAAGAAAGGAACTTCCCAATGACACCAAAGGTGAGGATCTTTCCAGTAGACATAGTCTTTTTCATCTCTGGAAGATTCCTTCTTCCATCGCTGTCTCTCAAAATTTCTGCAATTCCTTTGTTTCTTTTTCTCTTTTTCCAGGGTATAAGCCACATGCCAATCTTTGATAAGATCATATCTAAGAAACACAGTTTTCTAAATTTGGGAAGATTTTAATGAAGCTTTTTTTTTTTAAAGGATTTATTAATTTATAAATACAGAACTGGGGTACAACCAGAGGTGAGGGGGGTGAGAAGTTTCACCAGAGACAGAGTGGGGAGCAGAACAGGCAGATTGACTGACCCACACTGCTGAGGGGAGCAATGGGCAGGTCAGGAGAGGTCTGCTGAGCCATGTGGGTCACCTCCCTGGCCAGGATCAGCTTGTGCTGTGGCTGTGGCTAGCTTTGTTGGGCAATGTGGTGCAATGCTGTTCTGTGCTGTGGGCTGCTGTGCTTTAACCCGTTGTACCACCATGAAGGGCTCTAATGAAGCTTCTATAAAAGCCATCCTGAGGGTCTTCCTGGTGGCTTAGGGGTTAAGTCTAGCACTACAAAGCTATCAGCAGCCACTCCATCCCTAGCCAGGGTGTCTGACTCACATGGTGGAGCAGACCTCTCCTGTCTTACCCAGTGCTCCCCTCAGCAGTGTATTTCAGTCAATCTGCCTGTTTTGTTCCCCACTCTGTCTTTGGTGAATCTTCTTCCCCCACTCCCCACCTGACCCTACACTCCAATTTTTCTATGCAAAAAATTAAAAAGCAATGTTGAGGGCCCTCCCTGGTGGCACAACAGGTTAAAGCATAGCACTGTGAAGCTGTCCAAAGCCACTGCAACACGAGTTCAATCCCTGGCCAAGGGGGTGACCCACATGGCAAGGCAGACCTCTCCTGACCTGCCCACTGCTCCCCCGTTCTTATGTATAAATAAATAAATCTTTTTTTTTTAAGCAATGTTGAAGAAAATTAAAGTACATGTATATTGAGGGAGTTTATAAAATACACAGCGCTCATCTGAACCCAAAGTCCCAGCCCTCAAACTGATGTTAATCTGGCTATGGAGGGGACAAGATCAGAGACCCTAAAAAAGCCAAAGAATCAAGAGATTTTTTTTTCCATGTGGTAACAATCCAGAAAGACTTCATGAAGAATTTGGAATGGATCTTCAAAGATGGTAAGGTAAGAGATAAGAGATTAGAAAAGGGCATTTCGGGAAGATGTATTAGTCTGGACAAAGGTATGATGATAGAAATTTGTGCAGGAGGTTGGGAAACTTGCTCGGTCTGACTTAGTTGAAGAGCAGGGTACTTAGAAGAGTCTAGTGAGAGATAATGCTAGAAAAGCAAGTTTGGAGTATGTTCCAGCAGTCTTTGAATACCAGACATGCTATTTTAAGTAGAATGTCTTAGCTGGGGAACAAAGTCAGATTTTATTGCATTTTTTTTTTCTTTCTTACAGACCCACATAAACCTGCACTTCATAGATACCAAGTGTGTCTCTTTAATCTTACTAAAGTATGTTCTTGTCCTGTGCTTTTCCTCATTTTCCCTTTCCACAGCTTACCCCAGGCCTAAACCCCAAATTCCTTTGCTTCATTTCACAATCCTAACCATTGTTTCAGTCAGGGGGCTTTACTGACTAGAAAGCAAGCTTGAACAATGGTGGGAAGGGTTTTCGGCAAACATCTCCTCTCACCTCTATTTTCAGAACAAAGACAAAGCTGCAAGTCGGAAAACCCAGGTATCAGCTCAACCTGTGACTCTTACTGCATACCGAGCTGATAGTTACTTAAGTTGTTAAACCCCTATCTTTAGTTCTCTAATTCTAAAATGATCTTAAGGCTGAAAGAGAAGGACCCTGGCTGTTTTATTCTCTTAATCTCAAGCTTCAACAAATACACCGCCTATACAAATACTTGGTAATTCACGCAGGCAAAACGATTGTGGAAGAAATGATAAGTTACATCAATATTTTGACAACTAATTCAGTATTCATTTACCATTCGTCTTTCAACTACACACTTGAATTTTCCAAATGTTTGAAGTGTTTCCTGCTTCATGTATCTCTGGTATATACAAATACATCTGGTTAATGTTTGATAGATCTCTGGCTGTAAACATAAAGGTATTGGGAAAGGAAGACTTTTGTTTCTAGATCGTGGGTGCTAACACAGATGGAATTTGAAACATCAGAAGTATCTGAAAATAACTACCTGTTTTTGGGTATGGGTGAGGAAAGAATTTATTTCATCCCTTTCACTTAAGTGCCATCAGCCCTTCCTCCTTTCCTCAGGTACCCTAAGAATGAAGCTATTTACTCCTGTCTCATTATTTCTTCTTTGATCTTGACAGCTGCAGTCAATACCAAGAAATATGACAGCCCCAGGAAAGGACTCCCCTGCTCCCACCCTGGAGGACGTGCAGTGAGCAGCATTCTTCGTCCAAGCCCAGGGCAGTGACTTCTGTCTCCAGGACTCGCTAATGACAAACTAGGGAACGTTAGTTTAGCCACATCCCCAAATAACTGCATGCTTCCCCGGGGCTCCAGAAAGATAAGGGGAACAGAGCTTCTAGCTTCAGTTGTATTGTTTATCTAATATTAAGAGATGACAGAAGGAAAGCAGGATTCCTTTTCAAGAAACTATGGAAAAGAGGAACTGAAGATCAGAAAGGGCAGTAAGCAAGAGCATAATTTTGTTTAAATAAAGACATGAAAATGAAATACTGTACAAATTTGATCACTGAACACTGTTAATAGTCTAAAAATTAAGGAGATTGAAAGAGGTGACAAAAAATGCAGTGGTGAAAAGATTTTCTTTCTTTTTTTTTTTTAAGATTTATTTATGTATACATATAAGAACTGGGGTGTAGGCCAGAGCTACAGTGCATGAGAGGATTCAGCAGAGACAGAGAGGGGAGCCGAACAGGCCTAACTACTGACAGGAGAGGTCTGCTGTGCAAGTGGGTCAGCTCCCTGGCTGGGGATCAAACTGGTGTTGCAGTGGCTGCTGAAAGCTCCCTAGTGCTGCACTCCAACCTACTGCACCACCAGGGCAAAAGATTTTCTTAAGTGAAAAAAGGAATGCTCCCATTTCCCATTCAATTCTAGAGCGACTACTCACAGAGAGCTGGCATGCCACAGAAGGAGAAAGGAGTGATCGGTTGGAAGCAGAATAAAGTTTAAATCATGTCAATTTTTTCACATAAAAAGTGAGATTGATTTTATTTTTTTATAATTTTTTATAGCCCAAAAACATTTTAAATATAAACCTTCAACAATGAACAGATTAATCATAATTTTTTTAATGTACATACTTCACTCAAACATTTCATATTCTAGGGTATCAGTAATTCCATCCAGCTCAACCTTTTCCCATTCTCTTTGTCACTGGTCACAGCGACCAGATATGTCTGCACAAACTGCTAAGTATCTCAGGGCAGCAAAGTCACCGCTCGTTGAAAACCCCTACCTTAGACTAAGCCTATCTCTAAGGACATCTTTGTGGAAAAGATGGAAATACCTCATCCATGTGGAACGCAACTATTGGAAAATTCAATTACTTTGAGTGTAGCTTTGGAAAGGCAAAGTCAGGAAAGATTTTCTCACCAGAATTCTAGCTTTACTAATACGAGGGCTCCTTTGGTCCCTCAGAAAACAACACACTCACTTTCTTTTGGAATTGTTATAAAATATCCCTAATGTGGGCCCTTCCTGGTGGCGCAACAGGTTAGGATGCAGCACTGAAAGCTGGCTTCAGTACCAGTTTGATCTCCAGCCCCGGAGCTGACCCACATGGCGCCACAGACCTTGTTGGGTCCCAGCCGGGATGAGCCTCCCCAACCACCCCCGGAGCTTAAGCACAAGATCATAAT
>NW_004567135.1:14672083-14673847 GCF_000260355.1 Condylura cristata | reverse complement strand
CCATCCTGATCGCAGTAGCACAGGTGAGGGAGATTTCCTCCTGTCCCCAGGCCAACATCCTGGGATTAAGGGTATAAAAGGGAGGCTGGAAAGGATAATAGGAGAGAGAGCGTTTTGCTGCAACCATCTATGTGTGCTGACTCTTCAACCTCGACGTCCCCTGCGCAGACTCGTATCCCTGCCGTGTGGGTGCAGCAGACCTCTCCTGACCCACCGCTGCTCCCCTCAGCAGTGTACTTCTTCCATCTGCCTGTTCTGCTCCCTGTTCTGTCTGTGGTGAATCCTGTCACTGCCCCTGCACCTCTGGCCCATACCTCAGTTCTGTATGCATAAATAAATGTCTTTAAAAAATATATCCCTAATGTGACAAGTAAAATGTTAATATATGACACATAGCACATGTTGGATTTGGTTACCAAGTCTCAACAGATTAGAAGAAAATTAGAAAAGCTGCCATATGCCACAGACAGGAGACCTAACATTCAGGCCGGCAAAAAAGGAAACAGACAAACAATGAAAAGGGAACCTACTTCTGAAAGAATAACAAAGAAGAGGGACAGAAGTGCTGCATTTTGGGAGTGTTACTCATGTCACTATAGCCCTTGGCATCCAACTTTAAAAAGGATGTGACCTAGGAAATGACGTATCTGTAAAAAAGGTCATGAAGAGCAGCTGGAGGATCCAGGCTTATTTAGCTAAGAGATTAAAAGACAGGGGATCATGATACCTTTCTTCCAATAGTTAACGTGCTTTCAAACATAAGTATTTTTCAGTGACCCCACATGGAAGTGGACATCACAATTATATTGCATTTACCCTCGTTTGAATATAACAGAACTTGCTGACAACTAGAGCTGTCTCCGAAATATACAGAGGGGCTTTGTAAGGTTGTAAGTTTCTCACAGCTGATTTGTCTATCGATTTCCAGAGTTCTGGATTCTGAGGCTGTCTGGGAACTCCACAAGAGTGGTCAAAAGGCATCCCAAACTAAGTACAGCCTACATAGAAGTACAAATTTTTCTTTCAAATCTTCCCCACCCCCTTCTTTTCATAGATAAACATATCTATGAAATAATAAACATATCACTATTCACAAAAGCCAAAGTATTAGGCACTATTTAGGATTTCTGTCTTTCTCACATCTTCCACATATAATCCATCAGCAAGTCCTGTGAGCTTTCCCTCTAAAACATACCGAGAGTCCTGATATTTCTTCATCCCCATTGTATCATCCCTGTCAAAACCATCCTAATTTTCACAATTTATTACAACAGTCTCTAAATCAGTCTTACTGATTCCATTCTTACTCTGCAATTCATTGCTTAAAGAGGTATCAAACTGTATTCAGCCCCTAGCTCTCCTTCCTGCCTTATTGTTTACCACTAACCCTTGCTCACTAAGTTCCTGTCATATAATTACTTTTATTTTTTTTACTTCTGTTAGATCAAGTTCATTTCTAACTGCAGAGTTTTCCTGGAGCATTCGTTACAAAGTCTTCAAATGCTTGATCCTTCTGGTCATCAGGACTGAGAGCAAGCTTCTCCCTCAGAAAGGCTTTCTAGATTATCCTTCCACCTACCTACTTCTTAGCACGTGTCCCTGTTGTAATTTTTTCCACAGTTGTTTTTAAAAGATTTTTAAAAGTATAATTACTTGTTTTTATTTTAAAGATTTTATTAATTTTTAAGTAGAAGAACTGGGGTACAGGCCAGAGATGCAGGGGGTGAGAGGATTCACCAGGGACAGAGCGGGGAGCAGTACAGG
>NW_004567135.1:14666803-14671726 GCF_000260355.1 Condylura cristata | reverse complement strand
ATGAATAGATAGCTGAGCATTATTAACAGCTCAATGAGGTTGGGGAGTAGGCATTTATCTGCTAGGGGGTGTATGTATTTTTTTCCGCATCCTGGTATAGTATCAAAGAAGGCCTGAGAGCTTCTGGGAGTCAAAGAGGACACCTGGTGAAGGCACTCATTCAACCAGTTGTGTGTGAATGGTTAAGTGCAGGTGATGATATCTCTCTATATAACCTGTACTACTCTACTAAAGATTTTACAATATAGAAAAAAATACTGCATTCCAAGACACAAACTTTCCCATCTCTTCAAACTCTAAACCTACCTGTCTTACGCATTTACCTAGATGATCAAACCTCATACTTCTCAAAGAATGAGTTTTGTTAACTTTTATTCCTTATCCTCACCACACATGAATCCACTTGAAAAGTCCATTTTAAAATAAAGTATCTGGGCCCTCCCTGGTGGTGCAACGGGTTAAAGCACAGCACTAAGAAGCCACAGTCAATTCAGCACCAGTTCTATTCCCGGCCAGCAAGGCAGACCTCTCCTCTCCTGACCCGCCACTGCTCCCCTCAGCAATGTACTTGGTCAATCTGCCTGTTCTGCTCCCCACTCTGTCTTTGCTCCCCTGCACCTCTGTCCTATACCACAGTTCTGTATGCATAAATAAATAAATCTTCAAAAAAAAAATAAAGCGTTTATCCTCAACTCTATATTGTCTACCCTCTAGGATGGTGTTGCTCCAGAATTCTTATTTTTTTCCTCAAATTTCTCTACTGCCATGGAATTTCTAAAGTTCCCTTTTCCTGAAACCCTCATTCATCCTATACTTCTATTTTTTTAAGATTTATTTATTTCTGAATACAGAACTGGGGTACCGGCCAGAGGTGTGGGGCAGTGAGAGGATTCACCGGAGATAGAGTGGGGAGAAAAACAGGCTGACTGACAAAGTACACTGCTGAGGGGTGCAGACGGGTCAGGAGAGGGTCTGCCGTGCGTTGTGGGTCACCTCAGGGATGGGATCGAACTCATGCTGAAGTGGCTTTGGCTTCTTAGTGCTGTGTTTTAACATGTTGCACCACCAGCGAGGGTCCAGTACTCTGTTTTACTTCCAAATTCCTCCAATGATTGGTCTATACATTCTGCTTCTAGTTCTTTCCCATTCAGCATCAACTTATTTCTGAATATCTAGAGATCTGCACAGAAGTCCAGACCTCTATTTGAAATTACACACCCACTCCTAATACTACCTCTGCTTTAACTAG
Organism: Condylura cristata; assembly: GCF_000260355.1. Classification (NCBI taxonomy): domain Eukaryota; kingdom Metazoa; phylum Chordata; class Mammalia; order Eulipotyphla; family Talpidae; genus Condylura; species Condylura cristata. Next base: position 14,670,477 of record NW_004567135.1, on the reverse strand, counting down.
AATTTTTTTTCCCTAGTAAGTCATCATATATTTATAAAATGAAAAGCTATCAAAAGATACTTTTCACTAGAGCTATACACAGTAAAACTTAATTCTGGTAGATTTCAGTGTAGGGCAGTCACTACTAAACTTATTTGCTCTTACTTTCTCAGGGCTGTTTACTTTCCAGCTAAGATTTAAAAAAATATATTTGGGACCATATGTCGACATTGATTTCTCATTCAGCCATCTTCATCTCATTATCATCTTCAGACAAGCTCTGCACACTTGAAATGCCTAGCTGTTGGGTGCCTAGTCAGAAGCATCTGGAACACTGGTGGTGGCAGAGTTTGCTTAACACCGGCAGCAAGCAAGGCTTTGGCTGTCCACACACAGACTGTCTACACCCTAGTCCTCTTCACCTTGTGCTATGACTCTTCGTCTAGCTGTATTTCTTCCGGGAAGAATTTCTGAACAGCTTCTTCATCATTAAGGGGAAAGTGCAGCTCTCCTGGGCAAGCTTTTGTTTCTTCTTTCTTTCTGGCAATCTGTTCTTGAAGTTGGAGGTCACCAGGTCTCCTGCTGTCGGAGTGAACATGGTACCTGCTGAAAACGGCCCTGCGAGCATGGCGGCCAGTTCCCTCCCAGCTCACCAATCTTTTTGCCATTGCCGTTCATGGTGGAGCCACGAAGAAGCTTTAGGCCTTGAGAACTCAGTGGGCAGAACCACCCCGTCTGACACGAGGGAAGTGAAAAGTTAACGAGAATCCTTACTTATGTTATTGAGAGGCCACACCCTGATGAGGTTTGGTTTCTCATATCTGGAGAACAGAAGCGAGTTCACAGAAGAGAAACCAGAACATCTTCGTATGGAAACTGGACCTTCTTCCCTTAGACTGAGTTTGTGGGCACTCACAGGAGGTACACGAGGGCGTTGGCCTCTAACAAATGGAATGAGGCGGGGGGCGTCACTGGAAGACAGTTCGGTAGCAAAACATTTCATAAAAGAAATGTCCGTTATAATAGCTCTTGAAATATTCCATTTTTCTCCTTTTAGCTCCAGGTCTTTGGATAGTCTTGCTGTAACATTCTAGACTTATCTCAGCTGTATTACTACTGAGTCAGAATTAAAAAAGAAGTGTGTGCCTTTCCTTTAAGATACCAAGATGGAAGTTACAGTCTTTAGCAATACTTTCCAAAGGAAACATGTTTTTCACTTGAAGATTCAAAATTCTTCCCCATATTCTATTGCAACCTCTCTACTGAAGCTTTAGTTAAAAATAACATGAGCGACCTAACTGTAAAAGCAGTGAACTGCTGGACCAACCCTATCTCCCTTTATCATGTACAGGTAATGAATGAATCCGCTAACGGCTCTTGGCTTCCATAGCAATCTCAAAGTAGACTTCGACTTCCCCAACTCCAAATTCTACATCCTTTTCATCCCCTCCTCAATGACTGTTAAATATTGGATTCATCTTTGACCAGTTTCCAAGTACATGGCTTTCACTCTAAATATTTCACTCAAAATATTCTTTTGAAGTCTAAACCAAATTTATGAAAGTCTGCTATGAATCTTAACATGAATATATTCTATAAAAATCTCAAACGCCATGTGCTGGAAACAGATCCTCCAATTTGCTTCTTTTCTTCCTCCTCTAATTGCCCACTTTGGTTAATGGCAATGCTAGTGATCCAGTTCCCAAATTAAAATTTCTGATTATTTAAATCTCCTTCACCTCCCGACTATCAAATTCTTTTTAGTCAGCTTTCAAAACATGGCCCTTGAGTGCTCTCTTTGGCAGCACATACACTAAAACTGGAGTTTACAGTACAGAGAAGATTAATGTGGCCCTGGGCATATTCAGTGTTTCATATTTTTTGTGATGTAGTCTATATAGTGTCAAATTATAATGCTTACATCTAAAAATTATATATCATAAACCAATACTACCTCAATAAAATATTTATAGATATCTTAAAAGTCCCTCACTAACCAAACTAATGACAAGAGCAAATCAACTGACCAATGAATGAACATATATAGTATAATCATCATACAGTGAAATATTGTTTGTCCATAGAAAGGAAGCACTAATACATGAATCACTTAATGGGTGGATGTAGCAATGTGGTGGAACCCTTTAGTCTAATGGAAAGAGGCGTGTCACAAAAGGCCAACTATTTTATGATTCCATCCATAAAATATCCAGAATTGGAAAATCAATGTAGCCAGAAAATAGTTTAGTGGTTGCCGAAGGGTGGGAGTAATTAAAGAGGAATGCAGGATGATAGCTAATGGTTATGGGTTTCATATTAAGGTGATGAAATGTTCTAAATAGTGACTAACATTTGCACATCTCTGAATATACTAAAGTTCCTTGAATTATATGGTATGTGGGTTAGAGCCCAATAAAACCATTACATATGTAAAAAAAACAAAGTACCTAAAATCTGTTTTCTACCTCCCATGCTCATAGCCACTGCCTCAATTTACAGAGAATAACTTCTTTTTTTTTTAAGGTTTATTTATTGACACATACAAAAATTGTGGTACCCACCAGAGGCAGAGTGAGTAGCAGAATAGGCAGATCGAGTGAAATACACCTCTGAGGGGAACATAGGCAGATATGGCCAGGGGATTGAATTCATGCTGCAGTGGCTGTGGATAGCTTCATAATACTGTGCTTTAAACCCATTGTGCCACCAGGGAGGGCCCTACTGAGAATAACTTCTTTCATTTCCCCAGACACATGAACCCCCAAACCCACACCAACACACCCCTCCTCCAGCTCCAGCATATACCACTCAACATCATGAGCTTTAACATACAGATCTGGCCAAGGCAAGCCAGGGAACATGGGAGTTATAAATGATAAAATGAAGACTTTCCATTGTGATACAACACCATCATAAAAATTAAAGGAAAACTGGCAAAAATGTGTCCAAGATGACAAAAGCTTCATTTTTATAATCTACAAAGGGCTCTTTCAAAGTAAGAAGAATGAAAGACCAAAACAGAACAGAGAAACAAAAGCATTCATATAGGAAGAACCAATAATGGCCAAAATAAAAAGACATCTACATTTACAAACAACAAAAGAAACAAGTAAAAAGTAAAACATGTTCACTGTAAAAAAAAATTCCAAACTACACAAGTGTAATAATTATAAAATTGAAGACACTGAATTCTTACTCAATTTTAAGATTAACTATGGTTAAAAACTTTGGGGCAAGTATTCACACATTTACATATTAATACATAGTAAATGAATGTATACACAAGTTCTATGCTTATACATATAATTTTTTAGTGGCATTATATAAACAGTCTCAGAATTTTGATAGTTTTTCATTCAACAATAAATCATGGGCATTCTTCGATATCAATGCATTTAGATATGCCGCAGAGTAGACAATAATATGGTGGGGGACACCGTAACTTACTGTCCAGTTCGTTTGCTTTGCTATTACAAATAACGCTATAATAAACATCCCTGTGCATTTATCCTTGTGAATATCTGTGACCATTTTGTAGACAATTCTGTAGATAATGGAAATGGTAGTACAGGTAGATGTACTTTAAATTTTGGAAAAATTGCTAGATCTCTCTCCTGTTTTTTTTTTTTTTTATTAAAAAGTTTATTTTTACATCATTTTTCACATTTTTTTTTTCATCTCAATTGTAATCCCCA
>NW_004567135.1:14652648-14665773 GCF_000260355.1 Condylura cristata | reverse complement strand
CGTGAAGTGTTTGACCCATCTTTGCTTCTAGGTATTTTATGGTTTCCGTTCTTATGTCTAGGTCTTTAATCCACTTCGAGTTGATTTTTGTGTCTCTCTCCTGTTTTTATTCCAAACAGTTGTGTAGAGTGATTTTTTTGGTGCTATACCACCAAACTCAATAGTGTCCAGTCACTCTTTTTAATTAACCCAGTCACTCGGCTAAAACAGGATGTCATTTCTTGGTTGTTACATAAATTAATCCATTTGTGATAGGTTAGTATTGCTTTAAATGGTGGAGCTTCTACTGGTCTTTTTATTCCTTCAGCCTTCTGAGCAGACTTGGCTGTGATAGAGTGGTGGTGAAGGTCCAGGCATCACAGCTACAGTTTTCACTTGGGAACCCCAGTGCCAGATCCCTAGCATCACCTCTTCTCTTGGTTTTGGCAAAGAAGGAAACATGTCAGGGCCTCCCAGGGGCTAAAGTCTCAGCACTGTCAAGCTATCGCCAGCCACTGTAGCACCATTTTGAGTTAGATCCCTGGCCAGGGAGCTGACCGCATGGCACAGCAGACCTCTCCTGTCTCGCCCGCTGCTCCACTCAGCAGTGGATTCCAGTCAATCTGCCTGTTCTGCTCCCCACTCTGCCTCTGGTGAATCCTCTCATCCCCTGCACCTCTGGTCTACACCCAGGTTCTTGTGTACATAAATAAAAACAAATCTTAAAAAGAAGCTTTTGCAAATAAGAGTTGACATCGCCTTGCTGTAGTTGCTGCTAGACAAGAATGCTGTGTGGCTTCTGATCGCATGTGATGGACAGAATGAGAACAGCTTCCTGGGTCATTAAGCACAAGCTTCACAATGCCATGAACAAATGGGCACTAAATAGAATTTGCTGGAGAGCTAAGTTGTGTACTTCAGTCTTTGCATGTGTGGACCAACTTTTTTCCTGTGAGGCTCCTGTGGTTGGCTCACTTGGTGCAGACTTTGTACACCTTTAATATAAAGGTATATGAAGATATAAAGAACCAGGTTGGCTCCAAGATAAGGGACACTGAGGTTTAACCAAAGGCAGCCCTTCTGTTTCCCTGCAAGGGTATTTAAGAGGACAGTAATCATGGAGCTTGTTGAAAGAGAGTTGTATGGATGGATGGCTGCTCATGGTGTTACAGGGTAGCCCAGAGTGGACTGGGCTGTCTGTCTGTGGGGCCTCATCCACGCACTCACAGTTCAGTTATACTGCAGGTACATACAAAGGGGTCAATAACGGGTTTACTTACAAAAGAGGAAAGGAATAAGAAACAACCCAGGGACAGAGAACGGGATACAAAGTAACTGGAATACCTTAGGGCTAGGCTAACTGAACACACCGAGTCAGGCGGTCCAGAGAGCCGTTTTCCTGAGCCAGGGAGTGAGAGACGCAACAGCGCCCTGCTTATGCCCCAAATGTCCCAGAATTCCTTTTAGCTCAGCCCTTGGGTCTTCGCAGTTCTCTCCCTGGTACTGCTGGGAGCTGTAGTTTCCAATCGTTGGAGTAGGTGGTGGAGTCCATAAGACTCTGCAGAGTTCCTTTAGGACATCCTTCCCCTTAACAATGGAATAGAAGATTAAGTGGGCTTAATTTGTTAAATAAAATTTTTTACGAACAAACAAAATAAATAAAATCAAGATGATGCTGATGAACCATGTACTTGCCATGCTGACTGATTTCAGTTTTCTTCAAGCTATTCCAGAGGGAGGCACCATAGCAGGTCTGGTGTTTATCAGACATTTCTTTTTAAAGATTTATTTATTTATTTATGCGTACAGAACTGGGGTACAGGCTAGAGGTGCAGAGGCAGTAAGAGGATTCACCAGAGACAGAGTGGGAAGCAGAACAGGCAGGTTGACAAAGTACACTGCTGAGGGGAGCAGTGGTGGGTCAGGAGAGGTCTGCCACGCCATGTGGGTCCCTCCTTAGCTGGGGATTGAACTCGTGCTGAAGCACAGCACCCAGCTTCGGAAAGCTGCGTTTTAACCCGATACTGTACCACCAGGGAAGGCCTATCGGACATATTTCAAGCTTCCTGGTACATTTCTCCAGATCGAGGCCTGGGCTCAGAAAGAAGATCATTTTAAGCAGAGTATATTTACACATGCTCATGTTTTCTGGTGCAGTTGATAATGTGTGTGTTTATCTCCTCATTTATCACCATCACTTCAAAAAAAGACAGTGTCCAAATGTCTTTTTAGGATGATTTCATTATTACAAATACATGAATTACAGACACATACATACATGTACATATACACAGGGAAATTATACCAAAACTATTAACAGTGGTTAACTCAATTGAGCGGGATCATAAGAACTTTTGCTGTAATAAATATACATATGTGTGTATAAAATATGTGTGTGTGTGTATATAGAGACTTTAAATAGCATTATGCTTTGTTTCATAGTAAAAAATAATGAAAACTGTTTTGTGTGTGTATGTGTCCTGTTACTGTTGCTCACATCTAGCTGGCTTCAACACATTACTTCTCTCTGTGCCTTATTTATTCATTTGTAAAGTGGAGGTGCTGGAGATACCTACCTCATAAAATTCTTTATAAGATTAAATATCCTAGGCAAAACCCCTCAGACAGTCCCTCAAACACACTGACCCTCCAATAAATATTAGCTGTTACTATTTTTTTGTGAACGTACTGGCTGGCTACCTTCCCATCATTACATTTTGTCTCCTGGAGTACCCACCTGTTCTGATTTCAACCACATTTACTGATGATTCGCAGATCCAAGTCCTTATTCTTGATGGCTAATTTATCCCAACTTTGTCTCAAGGCAATTCAATCTGGATTCTCCTATAAGTTTTACTTAAGTCACCTTAGACAAGTCCTTGCTTTCATGTCCCCTCTCAATTTTTAAAAAAATAATATAATAGCTTATTTTTACATCATTTTGTGCATTTCCCCGTCTCTGTTGAAAACTTTTTTTTTTTAAAGATTTATTTATTTTTGCATACAGAACTGGGGTACAGACCAGAAGTGTAGGGGCAGTGAAAGGATTCACCAGAGACAGAGTGGAGAGCAGAACAGGCTGACCAACAAAGGGCAGCAGCAGGTGGGTCAGGAGAGGTCTGCTGCACCATGTGGGTCACCTCCAGGGCAGGGATGGAACTCATGCTGAAGTGGTTTTAGCTTCTTAGTGCTGTGTTTTAACCCGCTGTGCCACCAGGGAGGGCCCATGAAAACTGTTTTTAAGTACAGATCTGATTACATAACAGATGTGCTCCAAACTCTTCAATGATTTGCTGCCTACAGAATACAATTCATTTTGATTAGTGCAGCACTCAAGGCCTTAACACAATCACTGTAACATCTACCCTCCTTATTCATTGCTATTGAATATGTTGCGCAAACAACCTCTTTATTGTGATTCTTCCAGTGTTGCCATAACAGCTGCTCCACCTTCAAGGCCCAGCTAAAATGTCCCTGCACTTTCAATCTTCTTAATTCTCAAAAAGCAATTACGCCCTCCTGAACGCGGATGTACAGTTTTTTAAAAAAAATATTTCTTACTTATTTATGAATACAATACAAGAACTGGAGAATAGGCCAGAGGTGTGGAGGGTGAGAGGATTCACCACAGAGTGGGGAGCAGGACAGGCGAATTCACTGAAACACACTGCTGAGGGGAGCAGCAGGCTAGGCAGGAGAGGTCTGCTGTGCCCAACTTCCATGCTGGGGATTGAACTCATGCAGCAGTGACTGGCAATAGTTTGATAGTGCTGAGACTTTAACCTCTGCTACCAGGGAGGTCGTCTTATACACAGTTTTAAATTTTTTTTTTTTTACAATTTTATCATAGGATAATCCTTAATCTTGCTATGAATTCTAGTGGAGTGCACACATTAATTCCTTAGTTTCTCTTTCTAACACTAAACAATTGGTTTTAGAAACAAAATGTTGCAGTTATGAGGGGGAGAAAGACAACAGGCAACCTCACTACAACTTATTAGTCTCAGAGATAGAAGCCTTGGTGACTTACTGAACTCATAAACTTAAACAGTGATGCCACAAAAAATTGTGTCTGCACATACTGATGTACTACTTATATCAGAGTTCTGATAAAGGGTGGCCCAGGAACTGGAAATACACAACTTCCGGAATTGCATGAAGGACGTGAGAGAAAGATACAACAACCCACATGAGGAAGGGGTGTGGTAGTGTCTGGGAAGGCTTCCTCTTTGAGAAGGTAAGTGTAGAAAGACATGCCGGCTTCGTCATAGCTGGCCTGACAAAATAGGAGGGGGGTAGGAGAAAAGTAATGTTACAGGTTGAGGGGACAGTGTGTTAAAAGGTTTAAAGAACAGAATGGTGTGTGTTTGTGATCCTGCAAACATTTCTGCATAGCTGAAGTGTAGAGGTCCAGGGGGTGAGAAGCAGTGAGAAAGTAATCAAGGATCATATCACAAAAGGTCTACATGCTATGTTAAGGAGTTTAGAATTTATTTTGAGTAATGTAGAGCACTTGTAGGTTAATCACAGTGATAAAATGATCAAGATTGGATTTTATAAAAATGATTGGATTTTATAAAAATCATTTATAATTAGGAGTTCTTCATACATATATAATAAACTTGAACTGAGAGACTGGCAGTGGGGTCAGTGTATCAGGCATCAAAGGGACTTAAAATATACATCAAATGTAAACTACTTTCAAATATATTTATTTGAGAGGCAAACCTTTTGAATTTTGACTTTGTCTAAACTGCATATGGGAAAAATAGGCATAGAAATAGCTGTGACAAAGCAGAAAAAAATAATGCAGATCCTGATCTTGGGGTATTGGTTCTACAAACATTAATTGGCCAATTACTGTATACCAGGCCCTTTCGGCAGTTCTCTGCATACAGCCAAAGGGAGTTCTCTCTCATAGTTTAAAATAACTGCCAAACTTCCAGATACAGGCAACTTGACCATGGAGAAGAGCCTTTCTGAGGTTTGGTGACCTCCTAGTAGAAGAAAATCTTTCAGCTGATCTGTTCATTTCTCAAATCAGATGACATATCCTGTCAGAGGATCAATTGTTGACTAAGTTGGCTTTTGCTGCTTTTCAGCATTCTAGACCTCAATTTTATTGGTTTTAGAAGAATAACCAATGTGTCTCTTCGCTACAAAAAGTCTGTGTGGGCTGAGCCTCCCTGTCTTCCTCCCATGTTGGAATGGACTACTCTAGGCCTATCTCAGTGTTCACCAGGGAAATTTCCCCATGTCTCGGGCATGTTTATTTTCATCTCCAGTCATTCCATATCACATTCTCTCTCCTGCATGGTTTTTATCACCGCCACTCTGGAGCCACAGATAACACTTTATAACCTAAGAACAAAAGGTATTTGGAATGTTGGGTACTCAGACAAGCAGTGTGTGGCGGGGAGCCGAGGCAGAAAAGGGGAAAGGTGAGGCAGGCTGATACCTGGCAGTCAACACAGGCACCCACACCTACAAGGTCCTCTCAGTACCTAGAGTCGCTGGTTCTCACTTAAGACTGAGAGACAGGTCCTAGAAATTCTAAGAACTAAGATCATCTCTAAGGTTCTTTCCAGTTTTAAAAATTTCACCAATGTATCTATCCACAAAGTTGATCTGCAAAGAGAACTAAATAATTTCTAAAAAATATTTATTTATGTATGCATATGAGGACTGGGGTACAGGCCAGAGGTGCAGGAGGTTAAGATTCACCAGAGACAGAGTGGCTGGGGGTTGAACACATGCTGCAGTAGCTGCGGATAGCTTCATAGTGCTGCGCTTTAACCTGTTACATCACCAGGGAGGGCTCTAAATAAATAATCTTTAATTAAAGTGAGGATGAGGATTTGAGACTCGAAATGAAAGAATTCTTAGTATTGATGAAACATTAGAAAAGGGAAGCTGTAAAAATCTATAACTCGGGCCCTCTCTGGTGGCGCAGCGGGTTAAAGCACTGCACTAAGAAGCAACAGCCACTTCAGCATGAGTTCGATCCCTGACCTGGAGGTGACCACATGGCGTGGCAGACCTCTCCTGACCCGCCTGCTGCTCCCCTCAGCAGTGTACTTCATCAGTCAGCCTGTTCTGCTCCCCACTCTGTCTCTGGTGAATCCTCTCACCACCCCCGCACCTCTGGCCTTTACCCCAGTTCTGTATGCATAAATAAATAAATCTTAAAAAAAATCTATAACTCAAATCGATGGGTTTAATCCTATAATAGTTGCATTAAAAAAAAAAGAACTGGCAGCTTCATAAGTTGGAAACAATTTATTGTATAAAGTGAAAATCCTGTTACAAACTAACTTTGGCTGAGTTATGCTTTAAGGTTTAGATCTATCAAGGAGTGATAAATGTTGAGAGGAGTACTAAAAAATGTTCAAGTTCTTCGGAAACTGTGAAGCAGCAAGCTGTTCCACTGCTGAGTACCATGTAGCACAGGAAGTGGGGATTCCTGAAACCCAGATCATACATTAGCTCATCTCAGGCTGATTTTCTTCAAAAGCACTTCTCCTTATATGTAGCTTAGGAAATCAGCCAGAGTCATTTGTCCAGTAAAAGGACTTCATCATTTTCCAGGGTAAGCTCTCAACTTCCATTCCAGACATTAGGCAACTTTATGTATATCCTCTTTTTCTTTTTTAGATTTATTTTTATTTGTTTATGCATACAATAACTGGGATATAGGCCAGAGGTGGGGGTGTTAGTGAGAGGATTCTCCAGAGACGGAGTGGGAAACAGAACAGCAGATCTGAAATACACAGCTGAAGGGAGCAGGCGGTGAGTTAGGAGAGGTCTGCTGTGCCATGTGGTTTAGCTCCTGGAAGGGATGGAACTCAGTGGCTGGCTATAGCTTGACACACTGAGTCTTAACTCCTGTGCCACCAGAGTGGTCCTTATCTACATCTTCTTAAGAGAGTTGTGTCCATTTCAATTCTTGTATGTTTTCTGATGACCCACCCCCTTTGTCCCCCAAATGGCCATATCAGCAATGTTGGGACTATAAGAAGTCTAAAACAGGTCATGTAATAGATCACAGCTTTCAGATTCTCCATGTCAGGTCTGCTGCCTTCCTCATGATGTTCCTTCCTCCAGTGTTCAGTTTTTTGGGGGTAGGTCGAGACTGACATTTATTTATTTATTTAAAGATTTATTTATTTATGCATACAGAATGGGGGTGCAGGCCAGAGGTGCAGGGGCGGTGAGAGGATTCACCAGAGGCAGAGTGGGGAGCAGAACAGGCATCTTGACAAAGTACATTGCTGGGGGAGCAGTGGGGGAGACAGGCCAGGCGAGGTCTGCTGCGCCAAGTGGATCACCTCTGGGCTCAGGACCCAACTGCACTGAAGCGCTGTGGCTCACCACTAGCTTGCAGTGCTGCGCTTTAACCCCTTGTGCCACTGGGGAGGACCCAAGACTGAAATTTAGTCTGCAGTCCACGAAGGGCCCTGCACTTCAGCGAGAATGAAGGCACCTTTTTTTTTTTTCTTTTTGCAAGAGATACTGACCCTAGGAAACCTGTCCATTCTGCTTTTTCCCAGATGGACAACTTTTCCTAATTTACACTGAGGTCTCTGAAAAGGGCAGCAACAGCTCTGAGGGCATTAGGAAACTAGAGGGCATAAATTAGTTCCCTGGAAGCTACTTGAACATAAAAGAAATGTTATTTTAGATGTCAATTTTATAAAAGCTCGAAGGGGGTAGTTTTTCATGATTATTTTGGGAGTCAACAAAGTTTCCCCAAATGGCTATTCTCCCTCTTGCAACGTCACCCTGGTCCTCAGTCCCCATCCAAGTCTCACATTAGATGCACCTATGATAGATGCTTAAGTTTTAGCCTGTCTTTTGGGTCATAGAAGCCAGGAAGGGAGCCCCAGGGACACACTGCCACCTGGTGGCCAGTTGCTAAGTGCTCCAGCAACAAGAGGAAGCTCTTAGCAACGCAGCTAAGGCGGATTGGCGAGAACCAGTCTTGGCCCAACAGTCAGCCACTCCTCTGTGGTGGTAGCATTTTCCCTGGCTGCCATTATCTTTCTAAATCTACTTCTCTCAAAATCCTTTCCACCAGTGAAATTGCTAGATGACATGGTAACTCTATTTTTAAATTTTTGAGGAACCTCCATATTGTTATAGCAGCTACACCAACGGAGACCCATTTTCTCCACATTCTTGCCAACACGTGTCATTTCTTGTCTTTCTGCTAATAGTCATTCTAACAGGTGTGAAGTGACGTCTCATTATGGTTTGCTCATTTTTAAAATGTTTTTGCCCATTTTTAAAATTGAGCCATTTATCCTTTCATTATCAAGTTACAGTAGTCTGTTAAGCATTCTAGATGCAAGTCCCTTATTACATGCATGCTTCGTCGAAATTATCTCCAGTTCTGTGGGCTGTCCTTTCACTTGCTTGGTGACATCCTTGCAAGCAAAACAGTTTTAGTTTTTTGTTTTTTTTTTTAAGAGTTTTTTATGAATACAAGAACTGGGGTACAAAGCAGAGGTGCAGGAGTGGGGTGAGAGGATTCACCAGAGACAGTGAGGAGCAGAACAGGCAGATTGACTGAAGTACACTGCTGAGGGGAGAAGTATGTGTATGGGGGGGGGAACAAGAGAGGTCTGCTGGGTCGTGTGGGTAGCTCCCTGGCCAGGGGATCGAACTGGTGCTGGAATGGCTGCTGATAGTTTCATTGTGCTGAGACAACCCAGGGAGGTTGTCCACTTCTAGGGTCTTTTACAGAGTAAACAAGTTTTCATTTTGGTGAAGCCTAACTATCTTTTTTTCTGTGGCTTCTGCTTTTGATGCCTCCGCCTGTTTTTGTAAATTAACTTTCACTGTAATGCAATCAGGCCTGTTTGTTACAATGTCTATGGCAGCTTTAACTTAGAAGAGCAGGTAGAGTAGGGGGAGACAGACCATAGGGTCACAAAATCTAACGTATTTACTGCATGGCTCTTCAAGGAAGTTTCTTGACCTCCTGTTCTAATCTGATAAGACTTTGTACTCCAGGGCCTTTGCATAGGCTGTTCCCTTGATCCAAAGCATTCTTTCTCCAGACCTTGTGACTGGTTTCTGACTTTCTGGTTTCTGCTCAAGTTCACCTTAGAAAGGTCTTCCCTGACCATATTACTAAGAATATGCATCCTTCTCCCTCATTCTACCATTTGTGCCCTTATGTTGCTCTATATTTCCTCAAAGAATGTGAATGTAAGTTCTTTGAGGCAGTCCCTGGTACCAACAGAGCCTCTTAAGAAATATCTGAATGGATAAATGAATCACAGAGAACTACCATATCTTTCTGGAAAAAATAATGCTACTTATCTCCCTGTAAATTATTTGGAGGGGTAATACTTGAATTAAAGAATAATATGTCTTGGTCGTTGTTCATTAGTGATTTATTAGTGATATTTCTGTGTTATTTTACATCCATAGTATTATTCTTTATCATTATTAAACTGGAAAAAAGCAAGTTTGTTTGAAAATCTCTAGATTTGTTTTCTAACTTTGTACTCCTTTCTGATCTCCTCTTGAACCTGAACTGAAATCCAATGGGTAGACAATAATGGAGGTTATATATTTCATACTATCACTAATTCTTCCTGAATTCTCTTGTATTCTGAATCTGTTGCTCTATCTACCAGAAGAATATAGAACAGAAGACTATGTTGCCAGTACTAACAACAACAAACATCTTAAACTTTTACTTATTCTTAATTTCCACCAAAATTCAGAGGTCTTTGTCCTTAAATTTCTGTATTACTGAAATTACTGACATGTTTGCCTGGCATATGATTCTTTTAAATTGACAACGACAGTACATGCTATCTTAATAATGACAAAACTGGGAAAAGAAGCAGCCCAAAATATTGGAGGCAGACTACTCTGATTTTTAAGATGGAAAACAAGTAAAACTTACATAATCAAATCTAATTCTTAAATTAAATAAGTGAGTATGCAGCAGCAGGAGCTTGGTGCGGAGCTGGGGCCACAGGGACACAGCAGCTCTGCTCCTGATCTGTAGAGGAGTGGACATATTGTTAGAGAGCATCACTCTGATTTCTTGCTCTTACAATGCTTCCTCTAATTAGTGTTTTTCCAAAACAGCCTTAACAAGTGTTATGTGAATGTATCACCTCAAGAGAGAGTCTTTAGACTCTCTAAAAGATGCCATAAGAGCAGGCATCCCTGAGTTCTACTTCCCTTAATACCACTATTCAAAAGTTCAGGGCAAAAACCTGGCAGTTTGAAATGCCAACTCTTCAAGAAATGGGTGAATGCTTAATGGAAGTATTTTTAGATGGGATAAACTCTTGGCTGGTAAACCCCTGACATCAGGCAATATGTGACTTAACTGCCCAATCCACTTGCCATTCCAAAGGTTCACCTATTAACAGTTTTGCGGATCTCCTTCTCGACGCTTTACAAATAGCTGGACTGAGTGATGTCTACAAGATCATGTTAAATCATGCACCTTCTACATCGCTCTTTATACCCATGCAGCCATGACCACAAGGAGACTCAAACAAGTTGTGTATGACTTTTCCAAAGGCCTGTTTGCAATGACAATGCTGAACTTGGACTTTTCATCATTCCTATTATTCTCTTAATAATAGTGGAAGTACAAGTTGCCACAATGCCAAATCCTAGTTAATTCTGAACAAGAAGAAAGTAGGGTCTACCAAGATGCCACCATCGCATCTCCCACCACCACTTATGTGGATCACACATTATTATCCAGACAATAAAATTCAAGATGACAGATACTGTGATTATTAGCATAACCATGAAAAAACAGCACTCTGACATAAATTCTTAATACTCACACCCGGTTCGTCGCGCTCCATTTCTCTGCTATACTAAGAATCTCCCTCCAATTCCTCTTCAAAGTGCTGCTTCCTGTAAATTGTAATTGGCTGGTTATTTATTTGCTCTAGCTACTTGACTTCTTGGAGAAAAGAGGCTGACATTATCCCTTGGTCAATGGGCACGCCAATAAGGACTTGTGAAGAAAGTGAAATCTCACATAATTCTAATGACGTCTTACATTAACTCAATTCTGGGAACTTCAACAAAACTCCTTCCACTTCCTCAGTCACCACTGGAAAGTACTTTACAAAACTAAGGGCTGTGGGGAAAAAAGGGAAAACGTTGAATATGTTGAAAACAGAACTTTATATTTTGGGTCCTTGTTCAGTTACCAAGTAACAGTTTCCTCATGAGCAAAATGAGTGGGGATTAGATTCCGTGATCTTGTTGGTAATAAAAGTCAGTGATTTAATGTGACTTACAATATAAAATTGATCACATTTGAAATACGCCACCTCGTAGCATCACCTAAGTGAGCTGCTGTGAGGTGAGAAAGTACGATGCTTTTAGGTCATGTGTATTTAGGAAAACACAATAAAACAAAACCCCACAATTCTTTCAATGCTAATAAATATACTTTTCATTCAAGTTAGGTGCTACAAAGTTATTTGTAATATTAATTTAGATGAACTCTTGAAAACCATAGGAAATTCTGGGTTTTGTCAATGTATTAAACTGGAGCAAAATTAATGGCAGTATTTGTCTTAGGGTTGCTCACTCTACGGTTCTCTCACACTTCCGGAATCAATCATTGAATTCAGCAATGAATGAATGAATGAATGAATGAACGAACGAACAAGCAAATGATTATTTTCTAAGAAAATCCCAACTTTCATCTTGCAGAAGGCTACAAACCTAATCTCATTTCATAGCATTTACACCTTGAAAGATGGTAGGCATCTTTCAAAGCCAACACAGGTCCCTCTCACTCTTTACTTCCCTCTGTCTGGATCATTCTATGGTGACCCCCTATAGGTGCTAGGTCAAAAGACACTTTCTCCAACAGGCCTTCTCAGACCTATCCAGTTCCTCCAATCTAATACAGTAACCCCTTCCTCATTCTCTACTATATATACATTTTTTCCCTAAAATGTATCATTGTCTGGCGTTTCATTACACATCTATGTATTTTCTTGCCAGTGCCTTCCCTAGACTACAAACTCCAGGAGGGCAGCACCTTGGTCCATACAGCATACCCGAAACACCTCGAAGGTTCAGGTCCTAGCAGGTGCTCAGGAAAAGGTTTCTCCAAGGCTTCGAGGCGACTGGGGGATTCTCCAGCACCCCAGGCCCCTTCTTCCGCGGGCCAGCCCACCCCTGAGTAACCACCCAACCACCTCTGCCTGAGCCCAACGCTGGTCCTCCCACCTGGCACAGCGCCGCGCACCCACCACCGGGAGCCGGGAGCCGGCAGCTGCGGTTGGCCGTGCGGCTCGGTTCAACCGTCCATCTCCTCAGTCATCCACGCTTGTCCCGGGCTGCCGCGCTCCGGGGTGACAGCGATGGCGCCACCGCGCTGCCGCCGGCCCGCGGCGCAGCCGTTAGGACCCCCGCGCTGCGACCAGAGCCAAGGATTCTTTTTTTGAACAATCCGTTGAGCTGGCAGAGAAATATTGACTCGGTTTCTCCGGTTCCCGCCGCCAGCCAGACGCCCGGCCCGCGGGCCGAGCAGGGGTTCCGCTCGCGAGTCCTGGTCCCCGCGGGCCCCGGCTGACCCCCACCCGCACCAAATTGACCGGTGGGGCGGCCGCCCCACGTCCCTCCGGGCGCCCCCGCAGGCGTCTTCCGGGCTGGGGCTGGGAATCCTTTACCGGGAAATCGTTCTGGGCTCACGATCCAGAACGCCGCCGCCGCCGTTAAGAGGGTGTTGACATTTCTGCTTTAAGAGATACCCGTCCCCCTCACCGCGTCCTCGCCCCGGAGATGGTGCCCCCAGATATCCCGCGGGGGGCGGGCCTGAGGGGAGGCTGTGAAGGCCAAAGACAGTTTCTCGGAAGTTCTTCGGGACCCAGTAGCTCGTTTTGATGAAAAAAAAAAAAATCATCGTTTTCACCTCCACTTCCGGGAAAGCACTTCAGAGTTTGGGGTAAAGAATAACAAAGGTGGGTCCCCTGCCTCCTGTTGGTGCTGTCTAGGGGAAGGTGTGCAAAAGACAGAACTCAAAGGTGTTTGTTTGGGAGAGACTGTTCTTCTCCCACCTCTCCTTTCCCCAATCTAATTTGGAACCTTCCCGCGACAGCCAGGCACAGTTGGGTTGACAATGACAAGGGTTTT
>NW_004567135.1:14640251-14652468 GCF_000260355.1 Condylura cristata | reverse complement strand
TCAGCAGTGTACTTCGTCGATCTGCCTGTTCTGCTCCCCACTCTGTCTCTGGTGAAGCCTCTCACTGCCCCTAAATCTCTGGCCTGCATCCCAGTTCTGTATGTACAAATAAATAAATCTAAAAAATTTTTTTTTCCTGTTGTTATTTTACTTTTTACATCATCCTTCATTTTGTGTGTTTTTCCATCTCAGTTGTAATCCTCATGGACTTCCCACCACCAAGTCACCCGTATGCCATTACCGTAGTCCAGTGCACTCTTCCCATCCCAGTTCTGATCCCATTTTCCCACCTCCATAAAAATGTCTCTGGTTTATAGTTGTTCATTGTTTTCATTTTTACTTTATTACATTTGTTTCTCTCTCTCTCTTTGTTTCCTCTGACCTCTTATGCTCCTGCTATGAGTGAAATCATCCTGTATTTTTCCTTTTCTTTCTGGCTTATTTCATTAAGCACGATCCCTTCCAGCTCTATCCATTTTGCTGCAAAAGGCATGAATTTATCTTTTTTGATTGCTGAGTAATGATCCACTGTGTATATGAACCACAACCTTTTAATCCAGCCATCTATTTTCGGGCATTTGGGTTGATTCCAATCTTCCCTAAAAATATGGAACGCTTCACGAATTTGTGTGTCATTCTTGCGTAGGGGTCATGCTAATCTTTGTACTAGTTCCAATTTTAGTGTATGTGTTGCTTAAGCAAACATGACAAGGGTTTCCTAAAAGGGCTACACAACCTTTTTTGAAAGAGAATATCCCAGAGTATAGTTAAGTACATGAAAGTTGTGCAGTTGAATGGTCATTTGAGTTCCAAATTGAAACCACATGAGATTCCAGTGCCCATCCACCAGAAAGGTTCAAATGGAAGCTAAAAGGAAAGAAAGCAAGCCAGGCCAAGATATAGAGTGTCCAACACCCTCATACACCATTAATGGAGGTATAAATAGCTAAGAGGTGCATTACTCTGGAAAACTGTTTAGCAATATTTATTAAAACAGAGCATATACCAAAAAAAAAAAACAAAAAAAAAACAAAACACAGCATATATCTACCCTGTGACCCAACAGTTCCAATGCTAGGCATATGCCAGATTGTAATGCATACATATGTTTACCAAACATGTGCTGGCATGCTCCTTTTTGCAATATTCAGAAATAACTCCAAACTGGAAATAATCCAAATACCCATTAAAAAAAGAATGAACAAATACATTGTGGTATAGTCACACAATATTGACACAATATGAAATAATGTGAATGTGATAGAGCAACCTGCAACTGTATGGGTGAATCACAAAGTTGAGTGAAAGGTGCTACATGCACAAGAGTACATACCCAGTGATTCCATTTACATGAAGGTCAACAACAGGCAAACTTATCTTTGTGCCATAAGTCTTGGGAGTCAAGGTTGTGACTGGGAAGGAATGCTAGGATATCTGGGGTGTGTTCTGTGACTAGATTTAGGTGCTATTAAGTTTCTTTTTTAAAGATTTATTTATGCATACAGAACTGGGGTACAGGCTAGAGGTACAGGGGTGGTGAGAGGCTTCACCAGAGATAGAGTGAGGAGCAGAACAGGCAGATCTACGAAGTACACTGCTGAGGGGAGCAGCGGGCGGGTCAGGAGAGGTCTGCCTCGCCATGTGGGTCACCTTCGGCAGGTGGGGATCAAACTCATGTGGAAGTGGCTTTAGCTCTTTAGTGCTATGCTTTAACCCACTGCGCCACCAAGGAGGGCCCACTATTAAGTTTCTTAAAAAATCGTCCAGGCCCTCCTTGGTGGTGCAGTGGGTTGGTGGTGCAGCACTATGAAGTTGGCTGCAGCTGCTTCAGCATGAGTTTGATCCTGGGCCTGCAGGTGAGCCACATGGCACAGCAGACCTCTCCTGTCTGGCCCGCTGCTCCCCTCAGCAGTGTACTTTGTCAATCTGTCTGTTCTGCTCTCCACTCTGTCTCTAGTGAACCCCTGCACCTCTGGCCTATACCTCGGTCTGTATACATAAATAAATCAATCTTTTAAATAAAAACAATCATCCAACCAAGCACTTTTCCATATGTGTTTCACTGTGAAAGGTTTTTTATTAAAGGAGAAAGAAGTACCTGAAATATTAATTTGTTCTATTCAACTCAACATACATTGATTTTATAGTCACTATATATAACATACCAGTAAGCACTGGAGTTCTGGAAAGATGGCTCTGCCTTCCAAGAAATTAAAACCTAGGCGTTACTGCAAACATAAGTCATCGCTTGGAATTGTTAACATTAATATCCAGAAAGAAAGTGGGGAGGCCTGAAAGACTGCCCATGCATGCATAGAACAGCAAACTACAGGTCCCAACATGCCTTGCATCTCCCAGAGGAAGTTATGCTCTTTCCCCCTTCCCTCCATGTGAAAGGGAGTCTCCAGAGGTTATTCTCGGGGGTATTTAGCCAATCTGCACTTTGCAATCTGCCATTTTTTTCTGTTGTCTGTTTCTGATGAAAGTTGTTGGAATAACTAATTGCATTTGTTTGAGGTCAACAGACTAGTCTTTGATACTATTGTAATTGTTAGGGAAGCTCAAAATAATTACTTTGGAAGAAAATTGGGGGTCAAGAATATACATCTAGGCAGTTTGAGTTAGACATTGGGGAAGGGACTCAAGAAAACATGGACTGTTGACCTCCTGGAGACTCTTTGCTTCTCCCCTGTCATTGGACTATGCATTCTAGCTACTAGAAACTACTCTAAAGGATGCAGTCTTGAGATAGTATTGTGCTGTGGAGATCATCTGGACAAAACACGTGATTAAACCCTGAAAAGGCCTCTATATAAACTCTTAAGATTTGGTGGATGGGTACAGAAAAATATTTGTTGTGGTGCTGTGCACAACAGTCTTTTAAGTTCCTCGAGCTATTAGAACTGCCAATATACAGTGATCTGCCTTCTTCTTCAGGCTCTTCTTGTCTGCTGAATATAGAAGCTGGCTTCTGGGTAAATTCCTTGGGCAGGGGTTATGGTGACCAGTCTTCTGCTTCACAGGACTAAAAGGTTTCCAGGGACCAAGGACTTCTAGTGCTAAGTTTATGATAATCCTGAGCTGCCTGGGATGGCTGGTCATTCCAGAAAGGGCTATGAAGAATTCATCTTTGAACCTGAAGTACCTACTACAAAGAATGGCACACAGATGTTCAATATATGTTCAATGCATGTTTGTTGAAATGGAATGGGGAAGAAATGGTAACAGGTGATGGCAGTCCTTTTCTGGGAGACAGAAGGTTGTGGGAAATATGGACTGGACCAGGTCAAGGAGGTCCTTGAATGCCAGACTGAATACTTTGGATTATATCTTATTGGCAATTGGTAACCATGGAATGCTTTTGAACAAAAGGAATGACATGGAAAAAAGAAACTATGTTCTTCCTTATTCTTTTTCACAGAATATAACAATAATTTTCTTTTACTTCAAATAATTTATTGAAGTAACATTGGTTTATAACATTATATAGGTTTCAGATGTACAGCATTATAATTGATCCCCACCCAAAATCAAGTTTCCATCTATTATCATATTATTGATTCCCTTTACTGAACTTGTCCATACCACCGCCCTGCTCAATCCTCTCCCCTTTGGTGACCACCATTTGATCTCATACTTTAAGAGATTGTTTTGTTTTGTTTGTTCTTTTGTTTCTCTGTCTCTAAGTCTCAGATATACAGCTTTATATTTTGACATGTTATAAACTACATTATACTGAAGGTCTAGTTTCCATCTAATTGTCCACTTTAGTTTTACTTACCCTGCATCCTCCCTTTCCTTCTACTAACTACCATTCTGTTGCCAGACTCAGGGACTATTTTTTTGCTTTGTTAATTTTATCTTCCATTTGAGTGGAATCATACAGTATTTGTTTTTCTCCATTTGACTCATTTCACTTAGCGTATTTGCTTGTCCTCATTAATCTGGATCCTGAACAGGGTGAGTTGACTTACGTGGCGTGTGCGATCTTACGTCCAGGTAGAAGGTGATTAGGAGTCTAGAAAATAGTTTAGGAACAGACTTTTAGAATTGTAAGGGAACTAGAGAGCACTTTTAGAACTGTAAGGAGACCTAATGCCTTTCTTAGTGTTCAATTAAAATTTTTTATGTTCCTTTTAGAAACTGCCTTTCCCATACCTTTCCTTTTCCCTTCTTAAATGTTACTATTTATTTGTAATACTAGTATTAGTCATCAATAAATTAAGATCCAGTCGTAAGGTGACTTGTTCAAGGTTATTCAGCAAGAAGGCTGGGCAAGGCCCTCCTGGTGGCACACTGGGTTAAAGAGCAGCACTATGAAGTCACTGCAACATGAGCCCGATCCCCAGCCAGGGAGGTGACCCACATGGCATGGCGGACTTCGCTTGTCCCTCTCACTGCTCCCCTTAGCAATGTATTCAGTTGATCTGCCTTTTCTGATCCCCACTCTGTCTCTGGTGGACCCTCTCACCCTGTGCACCTCTGGTCTGTATCAAGTTCTTGTATACATAAATAAAAAATAAACCTTGAAAAAGAAAAAAGGCTGGCAAGAAGCAGTTCCTTCCTGGTGAAGCAGTGATCTTACACTACTTGAGAAGTCCCATTGCCCTGCCACACTGGAAGAAATGCTCACTGAGCAGGATGCGAGAAGACAGCATCTTTCTTGAAATTAAACATTGCCAGTTCTTAACTTCTGAGAGTATAACCTTCCACCTTTTTAGTATTAAAAATATGAATTATTTTACGATGGTTAAGGACAGTCAATAATGACTATGTGACAACATCAATAGTTTTTACTTCCCGCTATTCCCTGCTGCTTTATAAAATAAAATGAAAAAATGTCAGAAATAGACTTTTGCTTCATTCTCGTGCTGCTTCTGGTGCAGCATCCTTTTATTCTACTTATTAGCAAAAAAAAAAAAAATTTTTTTTAAATGGAGATCCTGATCCACTAGTGTTTGTGATAGCCATGGCTCATGCTCATTCAGTCTTCGCTGCAATAGGCCTTGCTGTGCATACAGGCTGCAAAATCTATATTTCCCAGATTTCCCTGCAGCTAGGATTCTAACTGGAAACTTCATCTACTGATAATCTGCAAAAGATATGAAAATTAGAAGTGAGGCCATCCCTGGCCAGCATGGTCACAGGATGTTGGGGCTCTCTGTAGCTCTATTCCATCTGCTAGCTTCATGCCTCCAAGGCTGTTGAGAGCTTCTAGATTCCTGGATCACCACAGAGCACAGTGTTCTGGAACCTAACAGTTTCTACACTACTGTCTGGAATTATCATTATCTTTCTGTAGCTGCACAGGTGGGTAAGGTGAGCAGTCTCCTTTGGAGAGACATTTCTAGGACAGAGCAGAGAAGCTCCTCCTTCAGTCCTTCCAACCATTTTGTAAGTATCCCTGTCCCTGTATTATGTTCTTTTTCACTTAAAGTGGGTTCTGTTTACTGCAATGAACCCTAACAGATACAATACTGGATTAAATAAAAGTAAGTACATCATCCTTTGTCTACTAGTCCATTCTAGACTCTTCTTTCTTACCTCCTTTTCCGTCTTCTTCCTAGAAATGCCAAATGCAATATAGCCTGGTGTGTCATCCTTGGCCTTCGAAGTCTTGTAGCAGTTCCTTGGGCCCCAGAAAGAAAAGAAACTCATAATTACCATAAGAAAGGTAAGTTTTGGGGAGGGGAAACAGTTAGGCTCCAAGAAAGGAGATGGACAATTCTTCTGAGGCTCAAGACCTTGACTTAGTCCTTCCTTCTCCTTAGTCAAGATGCCCCTGGTTTATCTTTACCTGCTGGGGAGCTGAGGGGGAGAATGGAGGACAGGGAGGCTTGCATTCATGATTAGGAACAATGACAGTTTTTTTTTTCTTCTCCAGGCTAAGGGAGAAAAAGGCTCTAGGTCACCTTACAGACAATTCTGGCTTTGGCCTACTGGGCATCATCAAAGGGAAAACGCCAGAGCTGTATATGTATAAATTAGTAACTTTAAAAAAAATTCTTGCTTTTTTTTTTATTCCAAAAAGACTATAAACAGAATAAAATGTACTATCTAGAGCCCAAAAAATCAGAAAAATATGGGATCACTTTGGATAAACTGAAGGTACCTGTCGCTGAATCATGACCAATATCCCTGTGTGGGAATAGTTTTAATTCTAATATGAAGTACTTGCACTGTTCCCTCAATTTTAGAGCACAGTTTTTAGACAACATTAAAGCACTGCTGAAATCAAGCTATAAGAAAGAATGGACTAGAAAAAAGGGTACATATGTATCAGGAAGCAAAGGCTTGCATAGTAACAATTCCATTTATAGTACAGTGATACCTCTCAATGCTTTCAAATAATTCCAATGCTTGAATCTTACATTATAGTTTAAACACCTTTCCATTCACTGGATAAGAGGGACATTTTTTCATAAGTTTTCCATGTTTCTGGGAAGGTTGTTTGAGAGGAAATCTACTTTTCAGATTTTAAGGGCCTCAGGTGTTAACATGGTAGTATTTTCACAGGTAAGTAGCTTCCCTGTGGTGTCTGGGGAGCAGATCTACCTCTCAATTTCTGACTGTATTAACCCAGTTGCTAAATGAATATGAAAAATTTTTTTTTTTCAGAATAAAAAAATTGGCGCAGATATCTTTAAGAACATTCTAAAGGTCTGGCATCTTTAGCAGTTGTTCAGCATACTTTATAAAAGTGTTCTCATTCTGGGTTAGCTGGGATCACCTAGTACATGTTGGATACTGTCAGGCACCGGAAAGATAACAAAGAATAAAATATACTCCCTACCTAAGAAGGTTCTGGATATGACTAATACCCTTCCCTCAGACAAATCTTAACAATTCTCTTCACCTCACCCACCCTCTCCGATTATTTGATGAATGGGCTCTTTAGCAACCCACCTGCTAGAACACTGTGATCCAATGTCGGTCCTTGGCTTTTACAGTGAGGTCAGTTTCTCTACCGGTCCCTAACAGCAGGGAAAAACCCATGCTTTCCCTTTCCAGTGTGTCATTCTTTCAGTGAGTGTAAATAAGTGGGAAGCGGGAGGCCAAAGGCTCATAGAAATCATCGCGTATGTTCCAGACAGCCCGGTTACGCTGACTTCGTTGAGTAAACAGGAAACTTATAGATCCCATGCAGGAAATGACCTTGTTTGAGGGCAGCGAAGGTGTCGCCGATTTCCCTCTTTTCCCTCGAGTTCCCTTATACTCATTTCCGGGTTTCAATCCGTTGGGTCCTTCACAACAATAACAGAGCTCGCTGGCTCTCCCCAGTCCCACCCGGGCGACGTCCCCCCAAGAGGGGCCAATCTGCCTCCCCCTCCAGTGGACATTTCTAGGCCTTGTTTCGCCTCGGAAAATCTCAACCAATCCGTAGTTGGGGTAGGAGGTACCCAAATAACCTTCACTTCCTCCCCAAGTCGCCCCTCCCGGCAGGCGTCACCCTGATAGATTACCCAAGCAGCCAATCAACAAGCGACGTCGGGCCCGGCCCACCTTAAACCCCATCAATTAATATGAAGACGGGGGAATTGGGGCGGAGAGTGGAAAACTTGCCCCCTCTTTTGGAAATGGTTTGGAGAGGTGCTTCCCGACTTGGTGAACCTTAATTTTCGACTGACCGTCATTGGGCACAATCTATTTCAAATGCCCGAGTTCTGTCCCTCTTCGACCCCACCCCAAGATGAGCCTAAGCCCAGCATGCCCCCCGCAAACTCCGTTTCAGTAGAACACATTCCGGATCCCCCGATCGCCCCCGGTTTCCACGCTCCTTCCGGCGCCGGTGGAGAAGGGGCAAGGAGCGCCCCGGTAGCGGCAGGCGCCAATCTTTCCATTCAGCGTGTCTCTCCTCCCTTCCCCACGTTCCCGGGTCGGAGCTGACACGGGAGTGGGAGGAGCGGGGTGCCGGCTCCGCGCCGGGGGTGGCTCCGGCTGCTTAAGGTGGAACGGCCTGGAGGGGGGGCAGGGTCCCCGACGCGCCCGCCGCGACACCGCCCACCTCCCACCCCGGCTTCTCCTGCAGTTTCTCGCGACTCATCCTGGGTTTTTTTTTAGGGAAGATAAACAGGGTAATGAGAGGAAAAAAAGCAACGTAGGGAACAAAAAAAAAAAAATAGTTATGTAAAAACAACAACAACAAAAAAACGCAAGCCACGCAGAACTTTTTCTTGAGGATTCCACGTCTTCGGCGGTGCGCCTTTCTTTTCTCCCGAGATTACCTTTTAAAGTAGCAGCTAGAGTTTCTGATGAGCAGATAATAGCTCAAATTCGGTCTGATAAATATTTCTAAGTGAACCCGTGGCATGGTCGCTTATTCTCTCCCTGCTTGATCTGATTACGGCCATTAAAGGAAGTAGGGACCCTGTGATTAGTGGCTGTGGGTACCTCCTCTTTTTACCAGCGGTCCCCTGGAAGCAGGAAGAGTGGCAGTGGTATATTGCACGCCCTTGCGGTCTGGGCTCTGTACCACTGATTCAGTGTTTTCGGTAAAATGAAGACAATGACTGCCACTTAGATTTAGTAGTATTCTTGTAAATGCAAACTCTAACGTAAATAAACATTAGACAATATTGTAAGTGGTAAGCATAAAGTTGTGAACATTTGCATAATCCTTCCTCATTTTGTTCCAGCACTTCAACAGTATTAAAAATAATGTTCTGTACAATTTCAAGTACATACAAATGTAGAGCTAATAGTATGTTTTAAAAACCTGTATTTTAATAAGCAACACTTGCCAGTCTTTTATCATTTATACTGCTCTCCTCCATCACTTGATTATTTTTTTCCATTCCTTATATGAACCAATAGGTGTCTGTCTATACCCAAGTTATTTTGAGTTATTTTTTGGTTCATTGTTATCAAAAGTTAGTACAGCTGCTAATGCTTACTGAGAAGTTATTCAATATCAAGCAGTATTGGGTCTTGGGGAGTTAATCCTCATCAAAACGCCATGAGATAGGGCTATTATTTTTATTTCTTCCTAATAATCTCAATTAAAAAATTTATTTATTTATTTATGCATACAGAACTGGGGTACAGGCCAGAGGCTCAGGGGTGGTGAGAGGAATCACCAGAGACAGAGTGGGGAGCAGAACAGATAGATGAATGAAGTACACTGCCAGGGGATCAGTGGGTGGGACAGGAGAGGTCTGCCTCTCCATGTGGGTCAGATCCCTGGCTGGGATGGAAATCATGCTGAAAAGGCTTTTGCTACTGTATGAGTGAGTGCTGCACTTTAACCTATTGTGCCACTAAGGAGGTCCTCAACTGTCATTTTAATTTTTCCCTGAACTATTTCTATTTTTTAACTATTTATTTGCTTGGTATTTCCCCCCCCCACCCTCCTCTTCACCCCCTTAACCCTTTCCTACTCCCTTTCTCTTAATCTACTTCTCAGGGTGTTTGTAGATGTTCAGTAGTTTTTGCAAGTGTTTTACCTTGTGGAATTGTCTGTTATATGAATGTCCTTTTTTTATTTTTATCGTCTTGACTTGGTTTGCTGCATATAAATGCTCCAAATTCCCTCCATTTTGTTGAAAATGACTGCATTTCATACTTTATTGTGGCTGTGTACTATTCCATGGTGTTTATGTACCACTTTTTTTTTGATGAATTCCTCCACTGAAGGAGATTTAGGTTGCTTCCATGTTCTAGCTATTGTAAATAACTAACTTGATTATTTTGAAGTAGTTTTCAGAAATTCTGTGACCAAGTACTTCAGTCTGCATCTTTACAAAATATAGCCCCCAAAATGATAATATGATATTAATGAACATATCCAAAATAAAACAGTTCCTTGGTATCACTACCATCTGGACTGAAATTTCACCATTTCATAAAAGTTTTCCCAGTTGCTTTGTTTAAATCAGGAACCCTCAAGGTCCCCTATTGTATTTTATGGACAGGTCTCTCCTTCAATAACATCCTGTTTGGTTAGTATGTCTTTCAAGCCTCTTTCAACTTCCAGGTTCCCTTTCCCTTATGCAGTTATATAAATGGCTACTTCCATTAAGTCACATAGTTTCTCCACAATACCACAAAGTAGGGACTATGTTTTCTTTTTTCATTTTAGGACACACCACAAATTATTCAGTATGAGTTTCAGACATTTGGAAAATTGCAAGGGTCATCTCAGGAAGAGTGCAATGAAAAACATCTTCATGATCAGTGTCCACCAAGTAAGAATAGAAAATGTTCTTTTTATTTCCATTTTACTGACAAACTGAACAACAGAGACAGTAAATGATTTCAGTTACTGAGCACCAAAGCTGGGATTCAATACCTGAATCTTATCTGCTCTAAGTCCTTTCCTATCTTTCCCAAATTGTAGTACTTTTTCCCTCTCTAGCCCTGTCCCCAAATTTCATATCACAGAAAATGTAAAAAAAGTCTGAGAAAAAGAACATAACAGAAAATCTCATTATAGCAAGAAATATTTGATTACAAATTATCTGTGTCAGGAGAGTTGAGTTTATGTTTCAAAAGGGGGGGGAGAATAGATTTGAACTTGTATTTAAATGTTTGGATATTGGGTAGGGAGGAAGAAAGGGCTCAACTGGACTTCATTTTCTTAAGTTTAAGGATGACTTTTAATTCTGACAATTCAGGGTAATGGAATAGAAATGTAGCCCGGTCTTTGAAGTCATTTACATTTGCTGGTGTGAGTCTTAACTTTTCTACACACTAATCACGTGAACTCAGATGCAGTCAGTAGCTAAGTCATAATTTTCTCATTCTGTAAAAAAAGGTATTATAAGAGTGCCTCCTGGGATTGCTAGAATGCTTAGCTCAATGCCTGGCACAATGTCAATGTAATTATTATGCATACACTTTACTATCAAATGTTA
This sequence comes from Condylura cristata, assembly GCF_000260355.1. Taxonomy (NCBI): domain Eukaryota; kingdom Metazoa; phylum Chordata; class Mammalia; order Eulipotyphla; family Talpidae; genus Condylura; species Condylura cristata. Next base: position 14,641,615 of record NW_004567135.1, on the reverse strand, counting down.
TACCTAGTCATCAGGCTGTAATCCTGAGTATGCAGTCTTTATTTTATTTTATATTTTTATTGAGGTAACATTGATTAACAATCCTGTCTATAATTGAGCAGAACAGGATCACACTTTCTCAGATGTGTATCACCACACCACACCCACCACTAAAGCACCCTTTGCCCTTTACCATAGACCCTTGGACTCCTTCCCCCTTTGTGTTCTCCCACCTCAAACAGCCTTAGTTCGACAGTCAGATTTCTAGGGTTTGTTTTGGCTTAGTTTTGTCAGTTCCTTTCTTTATTTCTCTCTTATTCCTCATATGAATGAAAACATCCAGCATTTGTTTTTGTCCTTCTGACTCAATTCATTTAATATAATCCGCTCCAGTTCCATTCATGTTGCCTTGAATGGCAACATTTCATCTTCTTTATTGCTGAGTAGTATTCCATCGTGTATAGGTATACCACATCTTCTGAATCCACTCATCTTTTGTTGGGCATATAGGCATATAGGCGGTTTCCATAACCCGATTATTTTATGCAGTTTTTAAAAGGAATTCAAATAGTTCATGACTAACATTTTTACTTTCATAGTGCTTTATGTGATAAAAAGCAGAGTAGTTTGAAAAAATGTACTAGGCCAGAACATGAAATATATGTGACAATTTGCAGAGGAATAAAACTAGAGGAGGGAAAGTGGAGGTGGTGCCTTCGTGGCATTTTCTGTCTCTGGGTGGGGATTCATCTGTAAGAGACAGAGAATGAGAGCATTCTACACTCTATGATCAGGATAAGCGATATTGTAAGCTTGTCAAGTGAACTGAACAATAGTCATATTTTGTATACTTTGTATAGGAAACAGTCTGACAAGCATTATCACATAAATTATCTTATTCGATCTTTACTACAGCCTTATCGCGAAGACTGGGGAGTATCAAGGTCCCTGCTCGCTGACCAAGATTCCACGGAACACGGGCCTTGTGCGAGTTTATAAAACTAGATTTTCTAACGTTTGGTCCAGACTTTCTTTCTTTATAGGCTCATTTGTCCCTTTATATGGTCACCGTTCAACAAGCATTTTGGGGATTGAAGGTACCAGGCTAACCTCTGGGGCGTCCTCCCCAATACCCTATAGTCATCCGAGGGCAAAGGGGAGCCCATGGGACATTCCTGAGAAAGCTGTGTATCGTTCATGGTTTTCGTTCATCCATCCGTAGAACGAACGCAGCACAAGGGGAAAAGGCTGCGTACCCGAGTTCGAGTGTAAAATCGCGGTGGGCAGTAGGTGCCCGGCGTGAACCCGGGACTGCGGCGAAGCGCGGGGAGTTGTCCTGCCGCGCGCACAGCAGCTGCGGGGCGCAGGGGCCGGCAGGCAGGCGG
>NW_004567135.1:14614672-14639957 GCF_000260355.1 Condylura cristata | reverse complement strand
AGCCCCGACTGGCCGGAGCCCGAGAAGTGGCAGCGCCGGGAGCCCCACGCGCCGAGGAGAGCGGACCGGACGGGACGGGAGTAGGAGGAGGCGCTGGCGCCACAGTAGCCCCGAACCGGGAGTCGGGGAGCCGCGGCCTCCCGGACCCTGCTGCCCAGGCCAGCTCGGGGAGAGCGGGGAGTGCGAAAACCCCACCCTCGGGGGCACCCCAGGAGCGGAGGCGGGAGCGGGGACGGGTGCAATCTCTCTCCCGCTTGGAGAGAAGACCCCGATCACTCGGGCGAGGGAAAGAAGAGACCCCTTCTGGGGGGGACGATCGCGCCTTCCCGGAGGCGAGGAAAATCCCCATCCTGGCCCGGGAATAGACCTCCCGAAGTAGAAAGGGGGGATCCTTACGAAAGGAAACGAGAGTGGGAGCGCCCCAGCGTGCCTCCACCCCTCCAGGCACACACTCAGAGCAGTTCAGGACTTTTGAGGAAAAGCGAGAGGGACTCAGCCTATGGAGTAGGCACCTCCATCCTACCCAGTACTCACAGGCTAGTACTGGAGCAGAGGACACTCCCGGGAAAGAAGAGGGATCGGCTTTCAGCCTTTCAGGGGCGGGGAAGAAGCCCCCCTCAACTTCCTTGCACCTAGACAGTGGAACAGGGTAGAGCCCCTCCGCTCAGATCCTCAGCAGACAGAAAGAGCCCTCCACTCGCGAAAGATCCAGTTTGGGGGGGAGGGGGACTCCCCCAAGGGGGAGGAGACAACTCCTGGTTGGGAGAGGCTCCTCCCCTCCTCCCCAGGGTTACAGGCCGGGGGTGGGGGGTGTGCCACCTTCCTCAGGTAGGCCCGCCTTCTCCTCCTCCCCCCCCTCCTCCCTCCGCTCCTCATCCTCGGGGGACTCAGTTCCCCTCCACTGCTTGGGGGGCTCAGCCAAGAACCGGGAGAGCCACTGAGGATGAGACTCTCCATCTGCCTTTGAAGAGGGGCACCCCTCCAACCCCAAACTCCTGCACCAGGTGGTTCCCTCCCTGTGCTGGGGGAACCTTGGACTCAGGTGAGTGCTTTTATCTTCTCTCTGTCCTCTGTACATACTAATGGTGTAGGGGCCCAAGATGGTGGCTCTTGGGTTCTTGACTGGGGAATGTAAAGTACTAACAGCCCAGAGAGCCTGGCGAAAGTTTTCTGAGGAAGCTCTAAGATTTGAAGCTTCAGGATGAGGAAGCTCCACATCTTGCTGCAGAGACGCTGGGAAATGGGGACACTAGGAGGTGGGGATCCTTTGAGGTCCCTAAGGAAGGGTGTGTGATCATGCTGACAGCAAAAGGACATCAGAGAGCACCTGCACGTCCGAACTCCACTCACCTGTGTGATAATGATTGCTGACCCAACCAGATCTCCACAGGTCATCCTTGGGTTTCACCCTGACAGTGGGCTCTTCCTAAGAATCACATTGGCAGCTCCTGGCCTGGCCTTGTCCAGGGTTTCCAGCAGTGTCACATCTTCTTGTCCCTACCCTAAGTCAATTCAATGTCCATTTGAGCTGTGCTTGCCAACTCACTTCGATTTCTGCTCCCTGGACAAGAAAAGCAATCTGTCCCCACTCACCTGACTTCAGGCACCAAGAAACCTTTTCTTCCTATTCCTGGCTGGCAGCCTGCCTCTACCTATAAAGTTCAGAGGGAAAATGGGAATCCCACATGTCCTGAAGTGACAAGAAAGGATATAGGAGAATGCCCATAACACCTGGGTGGAAATTCATCCACTAACAGAAGCCCAGTCCTCCGTCCTTGACAGTTTCTCAGGAAAAATGTGGCCCTGGAAGGGAAGAAAGGCGTGTTGTGTCTCAGCCTCCTTCCTGTCTTCCATCTAAATAAGTTGCCTACCAGGATTGGACTCGAATGTGTTTCCTTTCAGAGATGCACCTAATGGTCTCACCCTCTCCCTTCCTGTTTGTTGTGCAGTTCTGAGTCTCTGGAATCTTGTACATAAGTTTTCTTTTGTAAGGTAGGAACGAAAGTCATCAAAACCCAGAATCTTCCCCCCAAATCAGGAAAGGGTGCCAGGAAATCCTTGGCTCACTAGCTGGGTGTTTGCTTTCCTGTCTTGCTATTCAGAAACACCTTTTCCATGAGGGGAATGATACCCCAGAGCAAGGCCACGGAGGGGGCTTTATCCTATTTGGGTTTTTAATGTTCCCTCCCCTGTGTGTGGGTCTCTGGGTCAGCTGCCTATGTCCCTGAGCGTGTCCTAGAAGTTACCTGTTGGTGATGCTGTGTGAGCCCCAGCTATAAAGAGACTTGTGGTTGGGCTCTAGAAGGATGTGCATACTTTTCTTAATTCAGGGGTGAGTGTGGTTCTAGCTCTGTGTTTCAAGTGGGATGTGTGGGAGACGAAATGTGTGCTTTTCAGACTAAACCTCTACTTACCTAGGAGTATAGATTTCTGGTAGGCCTCTAAAAACAGGTGCCCCTGTGCTAGGACCAGGAGAGGGTGCTGATGAGGATGCCCACCTCTGGGGGGAAGGGCTTGGCCTCCCTGGCCGGTGGGAGCCCTCCCAAGCTGCTGGGTGAAAGTCATCACAAGCAGCAGAGCAGCTCTTGGCTGACTGCAACTCTTCTTCCAGGACTAATAAGAGAGCTTCATTTCTGAGACTTCTGTTTTCAAAAGCATGAAGATCCTGGCTCTTAAATCTAGAATTCCCTCCCCCACTTTTCGAAAAGAGCCAGCTCTGGTGTTACCGACAAGCAGCCTGTTTCTTACAAAGCACCTTACCAGATGCTGGAATGCGACTTGTCCCATGACTCTGTGACCTGTGTCACAGCACTTCTGGTGTGACCTGTGTTACTGCACTTCTGGTGAGTTCTCCCACACACTTGAACTACCTGGACTCTGTCTCTAATTCTCCTGGCCTCTGTGGAATCTGTTAGAGGCAGATGGTTAATGGGTTAGATTAGCTGTGACTTAGAGTGCTATTTTTTAGATCATGTCTCATGAGTAACCTAGTCTTATTCCATGCCCCTCTGCCACCACCTCCCCCCCCCCAAAGAAAGGGATGATATTCCTCTATTTCTTCATACTTGGACTTTTCATGGTCCTGGTATTGGTCAGTATAGGGGCAACACTGTCCATAAATGAAAAGTTCAAGACTCCAACACCCTAAAACCATTGCAAACTCAATGCTGGCTTTGCAATGCAAACCATGATAGACTTCCTGCTTCTACCTTTAAGGTCTGTTAGCTCAATACTTATTAGTTTCTAATAGTTCCCCCCTGTTTAAAAATAATACTAGCTACACTTAATACTAAGTGCATTTAAAGTATTAACTGAGGTAATTCTCGAACAACTCTGTCAGTGTGAGCTCTATTTTATAACTGAAGAACCTGCAGCGTGGAGAGATTAAGTAGCTTACTTGAGGTTGCACAGTCAGTAGGTTGTAGAGCCAGGATTGAATACCAGGCAGCCCAACTAGTAATTGGTAATGTGGTAAACTTAGCCACTGCTCTGTAAGTTCGGGCATTATGTACAAAGCAGGAAGTTATCCCTCCTTAAAACCTCACCTTGGCACTGTGCAACAAACAATCACTGGCATTTTGGATAAAATGGGGAAAAAAAACAACTACCTATTACTTTGGATCTTATACGTCTCATCCAGGATCAGTCTTTCACGCCAACAGAATGTCTTTCTGTTTTTCTCTGCCTCTTTCCCAGTCCTGTAGTCTTCTTAGACGCCCTGTGGATGTGATGGAGCCTGTCCTTTGGCTGCCTTTCCCAGTTTCTCTGGGTATTTCCTTTCAGTCTTCCAGCACACAGAGAAGAATGTGGCCTGACTCAGGTTCTGCCCCAGCCCAGTGGCACGAGGCCCACCTGGAGAGAGAGGTCTGGGTAACTAGGTTGGTTGGACTGAGAAATGGAAGTACCTCTTGTTTGCCTTTCTAATAATAGCCCCAAATATTAGCCTCCTGCCATTATTTTGGGGAGCGTGGAATGTGGAATGTGTGACAGCCACGAGCTCATTAAGCTTCATTCACTTCCCTCCAGGGATGAAGCTTTGGCAGGGCCTATGAGTTCATCCTTTTTTATGGAAGGGGAAACTGAGGCATCAAGACTTCAGGGAGCAAGGGGGTGGTTAGGGATGTTTAGTGAGTCAGTGTCAAGATGGGTATAGAACACAGGTCCCTCCATCTGAGCTTCTATATACTAGGCTGCCTGTCAAGAATGGGGAAGTGATGGGGTGAGGAAGTGGGATGGGTTCAAGGAGAGTGGTGCTGAAAGATCAGAAGATCGGGAGCTGGTAAGACTGGAATGTATTTGAATGCCGGGAGGGATCTTGAGGGTTGACTGGGAGGGTGCTAGAGAAAGGTTAAATTTAACCTCAGAATCCTGACCAGATGCTGGGGTAAGGATAGGGAAGGGCATAGGGCCATGAGCAAGAGCCAGAGGAGAGTGCACCTCGTTCCAGAACTCTCGTGTTCGGTATGTGCTGGTGGATTCAGTAAACCACTTTAAACAAACTCTCATGCCCCAGGTGATATTGGGAGATTTTCTGCCTTATGTCTACTGAAGGCTTCTGTGTTACTGAGATTTCCGAGGGATATTCAGGAGATAATAGGGACTAGGGTCAGATGTCTTTGCAGACCTCCCCTTCAGGGGAGCACCCGGGAGAAGCCTGTTTATCAAGAACCAGTTTACTGCATGTTACCACTAGGTAGGATAACCCTGGACTGCATAAATCCCAGAGCACCCTACTTTAGCCTGGAAACTGTAGGGCTTTGACTTAGTAAAGTGCTGTGAGGTCTAAGGCTTCCTGGAAGGATGAACTGTCCCCCCCCCAACTTTCCATGACTTTAGGGTGAGGTGGCCTTGGGTTGAAAAGGAGGGTGGTGGGAGAGGACCTTAGGGTAAAGGGGAAACCTCTTCAGGATGCTAATTATATGCAAGGCCCCTCTTTTTTTCTTTCTCCTGTCAAGCAACTTTTGGGTTGCAATGGAGTCTCTTGCTGCCCAGGCCCCTGAGGCATTAAGGTGTTTCCTTCAGCCTTGTGGGTGTGTTGCATGTTGCTGGTGAGGAGCGCAGGGCAGGGTACCTGTGTGTACCTGCACAGATTGCGGTGGCGGGGGTGTGGGGGAGGAGGGGTGAGTGAGCAGCTGACCCTCACTAGAAAGGGGTAAGCATTGAGGGAAGAATAGCAGAGCCAGCCAGCAGCCTGAAAGGTGTGTTGGAAGAGCAGGGAGGCTCTCATCTCCAGGACTGAGCTTTTACAGTGTGTGGACTTGTGTGCAGTTGTATGGATCTGCTCGTGCCTATCACCTGGGTGTGGACTGAGAGATTACTCAGTTCCCGCCCAGGATTCTGAACTCAGGCTTGCTCTCCCTGGCTGCTCAGGACAAATGCTTGGCTGGTGGGACTGTCAGCAGGGGCACAAGGAAGAGATACTTGCAGGGATTAGGTAGAGATACAGACACAGACCCGTCAGGTGGCCAGTGCTTGAGGCTGACTGTCATCGGCACTCCGGGGGTGTCACTGGCTCCCAAGCAGTTCCCGCCAGCTTTCTTAGACCCTGCAGTACAGCTATCACCCATCGTGGATCTCACCTTCCCCCACCAAGCGTCACTCTAACTACACCTCTCTGCCAGCAGGAGCGCCCAGGCTGTGTGGGTGGCAGCAGGGCGTGCAAACATCAGGCGTGGGCGGTTTGGCAGCGCCAAGAGTTTGCATGGAGGTGCAGGGAGCGTGCATGCCTCGCTGGGAAGGAAGGAGAGAGGCGGAGGGCGGGAGCAGGAGAGCCAGCTCTTAGCCCCAGAGTGGCTATTTTTAGCCAGGCTATCTGATTGTTACCGGTGTGCCCACAGCTGGGTGTCTCCCTGGCTCAGTGAAGCCCAGACGGCTGAGGCTGAAGCGGTGGGAGGTCCTTCTGGTGACTTCTTCCTGGTGTTGGTGTCTGTGGGCGGGAGCTTGCCAGGGGGAGCTTTAAAGGTGTGAAGGCAGCTGTCCTCAGGATCTGTTACCTCTGTGTGTGACTTTGTGCCCTGCTGGTAATGTATGCTGTGTATCTCACTGTGTATCTCGCGCGTCCGTGGGGCCCTCTCTGTTTTGTGTCTGCCCTTTGTGGGTTGTCATAGGTAATATCTGCCTGGGATGTAGCTCATGAGCTTCACGTGCACAAGTATGTGGGAGATGCGAGCAGGTGCTCAAACATACTTGAAACATCTTTAGGTGTTAGTGTATGCTTCACTAGTGTCTGTATTATGTATTCTTCCTTTATGTGTTTGCTTATACTTTCTGTCTGTGGATTATGTATGTGAATAGAATAAGCATGACCCGATAGAATAGGCTTTGTCTTGTTTTACCTGCTAATTGTTCCTTTTAAAGTGATTTTGACGTGGTTTTAAGCTATTATGTTGTAGGGCTTTAAGTAAGAGAATGGGTGGGTAGCTCAATTTGGTGGGAGGTTTGGGTTCTCTTTTAGTCCTGTGAGAAGGGAGAAACCTCTCGGCCACATTGCACATTAAGATGTGGGGTTAGTACCAGCTATGATCTGGTGGGCTGTGGGTGGTATGTCCAGTTGGAGCTTCTGGGGACACCTTTTTGAGGGCTGTCCCATTGGCGGATTCTGCTGTGGGAGTGATTGTGGGAAGAAGCTACTTCTTAAAGCACTAAGATTTGCATCCGCTTGTTCTCAGTGACCAGGAGCATCACCCCTCTTTTCTATTTTCTATCCCTTTGTCCTTTTCTCTGCAGAGCCCAGAAGTACCATGGCTTCTGACCTAGAGAGCAGCCTCACCTCCATAGACTGGCTCCCCCAGTTGACCCTTCGGGCGACCATTGAGAAACTTGGGAGTGCCTCCCAGGCTGGCCCTCCAGGGGGCAGCCGCAAGTGTCCACCAGGCTCACCCACAGATCCTAATGCCACTCTGAGCAAAGATGAAGCAGCCGTCCATCAGGACGGCAAGCCGCGATACAGCTATGCCACCCTCATCACCTATGCCATCAACTCCTCTCCAGCCAAGAAGATGACTCTCAGTGAGATTTACCGCTGGATCTGTGACAACTTCCCCTACTACAAGAATGCCGGCATTGGATGGAAGGTGGGGCCACTTCTGTAACCTGGGATTATTTTTAGCATTCAACAACTGTTTTCTCTACTTTTGTTTCTTCCTATATCCTGGTCCAGTTCACTCTGACCTGTTTCAGAGATGAGATGCGTGAACTTAAAATCGCATTCTCTCATCCATCCTGCAGTTGTTCTCAAAGTTGCACATCTTTCACAAGGTAAACACCACTGAGACTGAGCCACTAAGTACAGTTCCAGGGATGCTACTGCTCATCACACACTCTTTTTAAGAAGATTTATTTATTTATGCTTAACAGAACTGGGCTATAGGCCAGAGGTGCAAGGAGTGAGAGGATTCAGCAGAGACAGAGTGGGGAGCAGAACAGGCAGACTGACTGAAATACACTGTTGAGGGGAGCAGCGGGCGAGACAGGAGCAGTCTGCTGCACTATGTGGGCCAGCTTCCTGGCCGGGATCAAACTTAGGCCATAGAGATAATAACGCTGAGACTTCACCCTTGCGCCCCCAGGGAGGCCATCTCATCCCACCCTCTTCTGATTCCTCAAAAAGGAAACCCCTTCATTTCACAGACATGCATTGTCACTCAGCCTTGCTCCTTCTTACATAGAGGTGGGAATCTCACCAGATTGCCAAAGCTTTACTGTACATAGTCATCATCTTTTAAAATATTGCATACCAAAAAAAAAAAAATAATAATATAATTAAGTCCTTCACCAACAGCTTATCCACCAAACAAGTAATGAGAGGATAAGTTGTTTGGCTGGAGATAAAGGAAGAAGGGACTCCTCATCCAAGCAAATAAGGTCTACTGATGTTCTCCATCTTTTGGAACAGCCAGCTATTGAGTAGCAAGGGGCTTTAATGTAGTTCTCTCACTCTATAAGTCATCACTTGACATACAAAACAGATAATAAGCTGGAGACTATTGAAAGCATTCCATTTTTCCTTTGTAGGTGTTTCCCTGCTAGTTACCACAACCTCCTAGTTCAGAACGATATTTCTTTCCTTCTAATGTGACCCTTCTGTGGGCTGTGGAGCAAACAAAAATGGAATGTGCCTTTGTTTCACTCCTAGTTTATTTCATTTTCATTTATGTAAGCAGTTTTCTACTAAGAGTTAAGGAATTGGATAAATGTGAGTTGAAGCATTTATATACCAGTTGTCAGTAGAATAGGTAGACTGAAAAACTATAGAATCTTCTTTCCAGAGCACCTGGGAATCAGATTTCTAGTAGTGTGCCCTCATCTGTGGTTTTGTTTTCTGAGGTTCTAGTGACCTACAGTTAACCATGGTCTGAAAATATTTTATAAGGTTTTAAAAGAGAGAGACAGGGACCACTCATGTAACTCTTATTATAGCAGACTATTATAGTTCTACTTTATTATTAGTTAATGTTGTTAATCTTACTGTGTCTGACTTACAAGTTAAAGTCTACGCAGAGGGAAAATGCAGTCTATGAGATTCAGCCCTATTTGTTATTTTAGGTGTCCACGGGGGTCTCGAAATGATGTGTCTTCCATGGACAGGGCAGGATGATTGATAGGCATTATTTACCTGTTTATTTCTGCATTTTCTCATCTCATTGTTTTTTGCTATTTGCTAGTGATTTCCTCTATCTGTATGGTTAAGAGGTGCTAAGTTCATCCTCAAACTGGACATTGTTATATGTTACATCCTTCTGTGTCCCACTAGAAACTTTTTTGCTTGGTGTAGTGCTCTAACTTAGTTCTCTGCTTCCCCAGAATTCAATTCGGCACAACCTTTCGCTCAACAAGTGTTTCCGGAAGGTACCCAGACCTCGGGATGACCCCGGGAAGGTGAGATCCTCTTATAAGCGCTGAAGGGAGGAGCAGGAAGGAGAGAGGAGTAGTTGACAGTCCCTGAGTTGTGCTGGCTGTTTTAATTACCTTGAAGAGGAAATCATGTTAATTAGAGAAGCAGCTTTAGTTTTTCCTCAAAGGAAGAGCTTGGTTATCAAGCTTGTGACCCCCCTCACAATGGGTGACTAAGGTCGATTATGAAATTTGTCTTTAAAAATAGAAATACTTATGATCAAGCTGACTTTGAGGTCCCCATTTTGGTGTGTGCACCCCATCTTGACGTAAAGGGCAAGCTTCAGTAACTTTTGTAGAAACTTTTCTATACCAAAATCCCATGATCTTAAATCTTCATAGTGGAGATGAGATGGATGGTTCTCTTCATTTGCAAGATGTGGGTGCTAAAGTCCAAGAGAGTCTTGCCTTGGAGCACACGGAAGGGAAAGATTGTTTCTGGCATTTCCAGCTCTTCTAACCCAATACCACTGTTCTGCCCCTCCACAATGTCTGGACCACAGGAGGTGCCTCAACCTACTCAGTGAGCTTTTAGCACAAATTTACACCTCAAAAAATAGCCAGTATCCTCGATTTGTGTATCTTCAGCCATTTTTCTTAATATGACTGTCATTTTATGTGCAAATCCTCCCAAACATCTGCTGTCCCAAAGGTGGGAATTTCCACTTATAATGATTTTGTTCTCTGTGGGGATGGTTCCTCCTTTTAGGGTTCCTATTGGACAATCGACACCTGCCCTGACATTTCCCGAAAGAGAAGACACCCTCCAGACGATGATGTAAGTGCCCACCTTGTGGGAGATGCCATTTCTGAGCTAGCCCCTCCTTTCTCGCATCTCACCCTTTCCTGTATTTGGAGCAAAGGGTAAATACAGCAGAGGTGAAACCGTGGGTCTTGGATGTTTAGCTTGTGCTCATAGATTTGTGTTTTTTTCAAAATCTTCAGTTATCCCAAGACTCACCAGAACAGGAGGCAAGCAAAAGCCCCCGGGGAGGTGTTCCAGGGAGTGGAGAAGCCTCACTGCCTCCAGAGGGGAATCCTCAGATGTCACTTCAGAACCCCACATCCATCACCAGCTACAGCCAGGTAGGAGACAAGGGTGGCAGGAGGCACAGGGATGGGAGGGTGGGTGGGTGGGTGGATGGAATGGTGGATGGGTGGGTGGATGGAATGGTGGATGGGTGGATAAGCTGATATACCTGTCAGTTCAGAATAGGGATTGAGTAGTATCTGTGACACAGGCAAATAAATTGGGAGAAAAGAAGGAGGCAAAAGAGCTAAGAAGAGGCAGAGGGGAAGGAAAGCATAACAAATCTTAATAAAGAAAGATCAAGGGGGGGAAAGTGCTCAAAAGTGAAGAAGGGGAGCACCAAAGGAAGTTCTGAGAAGGGAAAAGCAGGACATGGGGGCAGCGTGGGAGAAGACAGGGCTACATCAAGAACGAGTGAATGAGACAAGAAGGCAACAGAGGTGCTCGCTCACTGCACAACCGGGCGTGGATGAAGCGGTCAGGCATGGAGCATGGCGGCTGCGAATGAGGTGCTTTCGTCCCTCGGTGAGGACAGGGGTCAAGTCTTTCTTCCTTCTTTGTGCAGAGCACGGGATCTGTGGATGGCGGAGCAGTGGCTGCAGGAGCTCCGGGCCGAGAGAGTGCTGAGGGGCCCCCTCCCCTGTACAGCACCAATCATGACTTCAAATTCTCCTACTCAGAGATCAATTTTCAGGACCTAAGCTGGTCCTTCCGCAACCTCTATAAATCCATGCTGGAGAAGTCCTCTTCCTCATCCCAGCATGGTGAGTCTGGCTGTGGGATGGGAGCATGGAATTATTCTTACATGTTCAAACAAGTGTGGCAGTCTCTTCTCTCCTTCCTGACTTCTGTTTATCATAAGGGAAGGCTGATCACTGATCAGATGAAGCGTGTTGTGAACCCTCGCTGCTGTTGAGTTGTTCAGGCTTGGAGTTTCTTTTTTTTTTTTTTTTAAAGATTGACTTATTTATGCATTGAAGAACTGGGGTGTAGACCAGAGGACTCACCAGAGACAGAGGGGGGTGCATGTTCTGGCTTGGTTCTAAGGATAGCTATTGCAGGCGGTGGGCTGTGTTTTTAGCTTTGGAAAGTGAGTTGGAGGAATCCCCTTGCTAGGGCTGAAAGGCTGTGGTTTTAGGGCTGGGAGCAAGTGATTTAAAAGTTGGCCACTAGGAGGAAGCAGCGGTACCCTTTGGTCAAGAATCCCCACGTTTTTTTGGTAAGAACAATTTTACTTTTTACTATAGCAATATTTATGTCACGTTTTACAAGGAAAATTTCAACCAGATGCAAAAGTAGAGCAACTAGTATTAAAAAACCTTCGTGTCTCTGTCACCCACTTTTATAGTTAACCATTATTTTAGTCTAGTTTCATTTACTACCCAACTTTTTTTATTTTATACTATAATAGTTTATTTTTATATCATTTTGTACATTTTTTTTTCATCTCAATTGCAATCCCTGTGGGCTTCCCATCACAAAATCAGCCCCCTCCCCCCTTTTTGATCCCATTCCCCACTCCACCTCCATAAAATGTCTCTGGTGTATGGCTGTTCATTATTATTGTTATTTTCTCGCCTGATTCATTATACTCCTGCTATGAGCGAAACCATCTGGTATTTTTCCTTTTCTTTCTGGCTTATCTCACTAAGCATGATCTTTTCCAGCTCCATCAATGCTGCTGCAAAAGACACGTGTTTCTTTTTTTGGTTGCTGAGTAATATTCCATTGTGTATATGTGCCACATCTTTTTAATCCAGTCATCTACTTTTGGGCATTTGGGCTGCTTCCATGTCTTTTCAATTGTAAATAAAGCAGCAATAAACACTACCCAACTCTTTTTTAAAATTGGGAATCATTTAATAGAACCTGGACATGTTGTTCTACCTATGAATCCCACCACTTCAGCATGTGTGCTTAGTGATAAAGACTTTTCTTCTCTGTTGTTATTATTCCTGACACAGTATCGGTATCTTTTGTCCATATTCAAATTTCATGAGTTACCATGTGAGGATGACTTAAGGTTCTCATTAGCAGGCTCTGGGAGGAATCCGCTGGTTCGGTTCTCTCTTGGTTTGCTGGTTTTGTGTGTTGTTATTATTTTAAAGAAACTGGAAGGGTTAAGTCCAGACTTCAGGTGAGTTGCCAGAACCTCTTATTCTATGAGGAGCCCTGGCGAAGGCAGTAAGAGATGAAGGGAATGATCAAGAATTTGTTAGAAGTCACTCTTAGGGAAATGATATTGACTGTCATGAATTTCATCTTTTAGATCCTCAGGGATTCTTATTTAGAGTTGTGGACCAAGATTATTTGTTTGAGAAACGAATCCAGTCAGGTGGCTGGATGATCAGAAGTAGAGACGAGGGACTCAAATGTGAAGTAACAGATTAGAGCAGACAGCAAAGTATTGCCCCAAGTTCAGCTGGGGCTGAAAGCCCTTGGTCTCAATCACTCGTTCTTCTCTGTCTAGTCTGCGTGAGAAATTCTTCCATCCCTGCTGTACCTCCCACCCAGGTGCCATCTGTTGGTAGGAAAAAGAAGGGAGATAACAGTAGAACCAGTAACTAAGAGGAGGAACAGACACTCAAAAGCGGTCATATCTAATTGCTTTTTTATGTTTCATCGACTGCTGTCCAAAATATCCAGGATGGGAGATTCTGATGCTTTTGAAAATAGGATTCTAGGCCTATCCCCAAATCCTTGAAAAATAGCACATCAAGCTACACGCTGCTCTTTTCTGCTAAAATTTCAGTGGTTGCCGCACTGTCAAGCTCCTCCTTCTGTCTATCAGAGCTGCCAGGGTCCCGGCTAACCCAGACACCCTTCCTCTCTGGCATCAGCGTTTGCTGTTTGAGTCTTCCCTTCTCAACCCAGAGGAAATCATTTTAGTAAAAACTGCATTGCCCAAGTCACTTTCTGTTTCCTTCCCTGCAGGCTTTTCGTCTCTCCTGGGGGACATGTCGCCCTCAAATAACTACTACATGTACCAGCAGCAGCAGCCGCCACCTCAGCAGCAGCAGCCGTCAGCACAGCCACCACCCCAACAATCACAGCCACAGCAGCAGCCGGCACCGTCCCAGGGCCCCTCCACTGTAGGGGGTGCTCCTTCACTGCACACCCCCAGCCCAGATGGTTGTACCCCTCCAGGGGGGAAGCAATCTGGGGCCGAGGGCTATGGGCCGCCCCCGGTGATGGCCATGCATCCGCCCCCACTACAGCACGGAGGCTACCACCCCCATCAGCACCACCCCCACTCCCACCCTGCCCAGCAGCCGCAGGGCCAGACGCCTATCAACAGTCCTGGCTTTGGTAAGTAAGGAGCGGCAGGAAAATCCTAGAGGAGGGTGGGGTCAGCACCTCTGTTGGCCTCTGACTGGGAGGTGCAATTGCTGAAGAAGTTGCCAGTGAGCCTTTTAACCTCACTCTTCCATGCCAGCTCAGCTGAGTAAACTTAGGTTAGTAAGTAGAGTTTTAATTTATAGAATTCTCGCACAAATTGGAATTGTTTTACATCGTCGCCTGGCTCTGTGCCGGTCTGTCTGTACCTAAAGCACAGGTAGCTTTACATGGCCCCAGCTCCCCCGGGGGCAGCATTTCAAAGTTATCTTGGTAATGCGTCGATCACTGGTATAGATGCCCTGGTCTGGCGTGTGGCCAGTCTGCTCTCTGTTGGCTCCGACTCACACTACTCACATTACTCACTTTCTTCCTCTCTGCAGCCTTCCCAACTGACTGGTGCTCCAATATCGACTCCTTAAAGGAAAGCTTCAAGATGGTCAATCGGCTCAACTGGTCCAGCATCGAGCAGTCACAGTTCTCAGGTCAGGCCCCAGGATCATGGCTGGAGGGAGGCCCAAGCCCGGGCTAGTGGAAGGCTGGATAGAAGCTGGTGGTCTGGTGGAGCCTGAGGATTTCAGTGTTTCCTGTTGGGGACCTGCCCGGATCACGGGCTGTTGAAGGGCAGACACAGGCAGGATCTTAACATGGGAGTGGCCTCAGCAAGCAGATATTCCAAAATGGGGAGCAAAGGGAAGCAATGTGAAGAAGACACAGGAGTCAGAGTTGGGGGCAAGTCTTCTTGCTCTGGTCTCAGCAGACCTTTATATATTACGAGCAAGCAGTGGGATAACATTAGCATATGAATTGGGCTGAGAGATCACGATCATCTTTTTTCTAAGAACAGTTTGGGGTTGTATTGACCTTCAGCTGAAATTATAACATTATTCTTAAAATCAACCTATTAATGTTAAAACAGGTGCATAACTTCATAAATTTAAGACTAATTATTACTATATTTACCGCAGTGAAGATTAGCTAAAATAAAGTCCCTTAAACCCTAATTACTACTTAATGACTTTCATTCTCATTGAGATATCCTAGAGGGTAAAGTAAAGTGAGGGCAGGATGGAGAAATTTTCTTGTAAATCAATCACAAAAAGAAATACAGTAAAGATCCTTAAAAACTGAATAGAAAGCTTAAGTATTTCCTTAAAAACTAAATAGAAGGCGTGACTGAATTTCCTTATTTAAAGACTAGACAGTAGAAAATTTAAGTAGTTCTTAAAAAAACTGAATAGAAGACTTATGCGCGATAGTAATGAGATTTGGGTTCTCCGTCTGGGCAGTAAAAGAACATGTTCTAGTACTGCCTCATATTACAATATTGATTTTTCTATAACAGCCGATTGCTTTTATTAATCAGCCAATAGTAAAATTATTTGACTTCAAGAGGAATTTCTCACCCTGGTGCAGCGCTTGCATGTCTGGGCCAGGCAGCACCTTATGAGGCTAAGGTGATCCAGTTGTAAACTGAAGGTTGCTCAGAATATCTTGATATGATTATACAAAAAAGGGAGGTCATAACATAAGTTAGCAGGGAAATTCTGATTTTTCAGAGCATTTCCCCTCCATCTGGACTGTGTCTGGCGACAGGAGTTGCATAGCTTGTGTCAGTTTCCTTTCCATATTTAGATAAGGTAGATCATATTAATGTTATTTTAAAATTAATATTCATGAATTTGCCTGTGCTCAAAATGGGACAGTGGTTTATCCTCACCAGTTCTTTTTGGGAGAGGTTTTCCAGTATAGCCTCTGTTTACTGACTGAAACCACAGCTACTTCACTCTGTGGCTTTGCAGTTTTGTTTTACTCATCAGTGAGATGGAAATGGCATTATCAGATAGAACCAGTAGAAGGAGACTTTGGGAACCCGGAGCCCCAAGAGATGTGCTCCTACTGGAGCTCATGCCCAGCGGCAGTGATTCAGGCTGTGGCTGGCACCGTGGGGTGGGGGGCGGGCTGCTTGGTGCACGAGCATCTTGGCCAGGCTGGCATTTCTTGCTTCTCTGTAGAACTGATGGAGAGTCTGCGGCAAGCAGAGCAGAAGAACTGGAGCCTCGACCAGCACCACATCGCCAATCTGTGTGACTCCCTCAACCACTTCCTTACTCAGACTGGTCACGTGCCCCCCCAAGGGAGCTCCCACCGGCCCCCAGCCCCTGCCCGTATTGCTGACTCCTGTGCCCTCACCAGTGGCAAACAAGAGCCAGCCATGAGCCAAGGTACTACACAAAGCCAGGGGCTGAGGAGGGGAGCCTCTGAGAAAGAGAAAGGTGCAGGAAGGGCAGAGAGAATTGAGAAAAACCCAGCTCATGGGCAGTGATCCAAATGAACCATGGACCAGTCTGTCTGCCATTGACTGGATGTGTGTGGTATCAGTTTAGCCCTATCCTGAAAATATGGCAAACAAATAGGCTTTTTGATTCCTTTTCAGATCTTGATTTGGGAGATAAAACTTCTTCTTTTTTTTTAAATTTATTTTTATTTATTTATTTATGCATATAAGAACTGGGGTTCAGGCCAGAGGTGCGGGGGTGGGGGGTGAGAGGATTCACCAAAGTGGGAGTAGAACAGGTGGATCTGCTGAATCACTGCTGAGGGGATCAGCAGGCGAGACTGGAGAGGTCTGCTGCGCCCTGTGGGTCACCTCTCAGGCTGGGGATTGAACTCATGCTGTGGTGGCTGCTGAGAGCTTCATAGCACAGAGACTTTAACCCCTGCCCCACAAGGGAGGCCCTGGGAGATAAAATTTCTTAAAAGAGAATGAGTCCCCATTTTGCGTCTGCTCAGCGACCCCTACTGGAATCGTAGCAGGTGGAGATGAGATTCTCTTTACTTGCATGATTTCCATACCAGTGAAGTGAGAGATTTGGTGATGCCGCTTCTACAGTTGTCATCCTTTGACAGCTATGACATTTCACAGTTCTAGAATCCTGTGCCTTTCCCTCTAGGTGTGGAGGGCTGATAGCTTCTGCAGAAAGCCTCTCACCTGCCTATATTCAGGTAACTCTTGTTTGCTTTGGCAGTCAACTCTTACGGGCACCCGCAAGCCCCACACCTCTACCCCGGCCCATCTCCAATGTACCCGATCTCCACGCAGGACTCAGCAGGATACAGTCGCCCAGGTAGGAGCCAGGGAACTTGGTTCACCGTGAGTCAAGCAGTCACTACCCTGATGAGCTGTTTTTTCTTCTGGCTCTGAGTCTGCATTTTGCCTGCATGTGCTGGGTGGGGAGAGGGGGGAATGTGGGGGGCGGTGAGCTCTCGTGATTCCCAAGGTCATAAAAGGGGGGCCCCCCGGTTAGGGGAACATGTGTCATGGGAGACCAAAGAAGACCAATCTATATTAAACTGACTCATTTACCCCCCCCATCATGAAGGGCAGTAAAAGCATAAATTAAAGGAATGATAGGTATGAAAAACATGTGTATCTAGATGGAATCTGGATGGGAGGTAAGTTCAATAAAGCGAACTTACTATACAAGCATTTGTGCCATGTGCTTGTGGCCTCTGGTGTCGGGGTCTGGGGTTTAGCTCTGACCACCTCCCCCTATAGAGCAGCCTCCTAACCACTTCCCTGTTCACTTCCTTTTCCTGACAGCACACCATATGGTAACTCGGCCGTCAGTTCCGCCTCCTGGAGCCAGTGAGGAGATCCCTGATGACTTCGACTGGGACTTGATTACTTAGTGCATCGTGGAGAGTGACCTCAGCCTCAGGCTGGGTGGTGAAGTCCAGCAGCGGGGAAAGAAGCCCCGGCCCTTCCCTTCCTCCTTTGCCTGTATATAGATATATATATATAGATATATATATATATATCCTCTTTTTTTTTCTTTCTCTGTCAGAGAAGCCACCGTAAGATGCTGCCGAAGATAACCCCCTCTTTTCTGCCTCATTCTTCCTCTTCCTTCTTGTTTTTTTCCCCTAATTCTTTTATTGTTATTCTTATTATATTATTGTTATTATTATTATTATTATTATTGTTGGTTATATGCTGTCCCCAGTCTCCTGTCCCCACACCATGTTTCCACCCCTGGTTAATTGAAAATCATCTGGCTAGAAGATGTGGCCATGACAGCTACAGAGAAAGTTTTCAAATTTGATTTCCCCTTTGAGGCATTCAGTGCTAACCCCACCTTCCAGCCCTCACTGTTTTCTGTTCTTGTCAGTTCAGTGCAGGGCTGAAGAGGCCATATTATCAAGCAGAAGGGATCCAAGACACTGTGGCAGCCATGCATTTGCAGGGTTTACTCAATGGTGCTAACTTTGTCCTCCAAGCTCTTCCTTGTCCCTTTAGACCTTTATTCCTTACTTCTGCCTATCCTCATTCCCCATCAAGGGCAAGAGTGATGGGGGGGTCATGAGGGTGACAATGCAAGAGGCGGGGCATGGGGATAGAGTACTGTAGAGGTACAGTGGCAGTAAGAGTCAGGGATTGAGCGACTACTACTGTGTCTAATAAATTCCCATTGGCTTCTTCCTAGCCCGTTCTCTGCAGAAGAGGGTCAGCTTGGCCAGAACTCTGCTTCTCGAGCAGCCATCCAGCATGGGCTCAGCTTTTTAGAGAAGGTTTCAGTTTATCCATGTTAGTTTTATAGGCATAATTTTCTCTGGAAATGAACTGTGGCTCTTATTTGTATTTGCAAATTCTCTTTCCACCCCCCTTTCCCCATTCAGCAGACTGCTCAATTCTGCCACCATGTTAAATTTGCCACTCCTCCTGTTTCCTGAGCTTCTCAAGAAAGAAAAGTCCCAGGGCCAGATGTGACTCTTTGCCACCTCTCTAGTAGAAGCAAGCCTGCATTCCTGGCTGTGGGAGGGCAAGGAGGTAAAGGGGGCTTGCACAGAGGCCTGGAGGGGACGTTTTAGTTACTCGTTCTGCGGGCGAGTACTCCCCTGGGAATCCAGGTCAGTGGGACTGCAACTTCGCTATTAGGCTTTTGAGGGGTGAAGGAAATTATGTGGGGAGTAAATCATCTAGAAGGGTAAGTTCAATGGGGGCTGAAAAACTCCCTCCCTCCTTGAAAAACTTACGTGGGTAACTTGTCTCCTTCCAAAGGACAGCTGTGGTTCATTGCCGCAGAGCGCTTACTGGGTCTATAATGTTCATGTTGAGTGTAGTTTTGAGAGGGAAGAACAGGTTTGGTTCTGTTTCACTGTTCACTCTCTGGAAATTATCAGACCGAATGGACAAGGCCGTGCGCTCTGATTCTGCTTTTTGTTCATATTCTTTTATTTACCCATGATTTCCAAGAGATGTAGACTTTTGCTCTCCTGCTTTTTCTCATCCCCCCCCCCTTTCCTTTCTTTCTGGGGGTTATATATGAGATTTTTGTAAACATGTCCAGTGAGGTGAAGTCAAGGGGCAAGAAAGGGCGGTTAACTAAAGAGCACTTTATTTCTTTGACGTTCTTTGTAAGAAATGGGGGTGTGAGTGGTTTGAATCCCCCTTTGTGTTGGAGGGTGGTTAGTGGGGTTGAAGTATATGTCTATTTCCCATTGGGGAAAGGAGAATTTCCCTTAGAGGGTGGCAAAATGCTTTTGCCAGGTCCCTATGTCAGGCATCTCTTCCTTACTCCTTCCAACCCAGGTCTTCCTACATCCAACCTCCATCTGTCCTTCCCAGTATTTCCCCTTTTCAAATGATGACTCCTCTTTTCTAAACTTTCTACTCCTATCCATAGAGGATTTGCAAGAGTAGACTGATTTATCAGACACGGAAATGTCCTTTGTTTATAACTCATCTGTGTCTTCTGAAAACTGGTCTCATTAAGAACCGTGGCGGCCAGCCAGGGAAACTGAAAAACTGAAGTTTGGGGCTGGGATTTTAGCTCCTCCCCCCCGCCCCCTTAAACTCTGCCTCACTCAATGGCGCAGGACAAACCTGACCCTCTTGGGCCTCGATTTCCCTTCCCCTTCATGAAATGGAAAGAATACTACTTTTTCTTGTTGGTCCAGCATTCTGGACTTGACATAGAGTTGTTGTTGTATAGGGTGATGTGTGCAAAAACTGCAGGAGCTCACTGCCGACAAGAGGAAATAGGGGAGCAAGTGGAGGAGAGGGACAGAAGGGGCAGTTACTGGTGTCGGTCCACTCCCTCTGCCTTCCCTCCAACCCCCATGTTTCTGGTCTGGTGAGTCCTTCATACCACCCGTGATGCTTTGCACTGGTGCAGGCTGGGAAGGGGGTGTATGGTCTCACAGTTGTTGTTTTTTTGCATGCTTTCTTAATAAAAAAAAAAGAAGAAGAATGTTGTGGTCTTATCTGTCTGGCGCTGGCCTCAAGTTTCTTTTTGCCAGGGTAAGAAGAGAAGAATGTGTGTTTTCCATTGATCTTCAGCCCCTCTCCTATCTCCTGCCACTGGGTTTGGCTGGTTGACCCTGAAATTTTTTGTAAGGTTAATGAGAAAGAAAAATTAAGAGTATGGCTTGAATATTTTCGAATGCTGTCACATCTAGTGAAATCATGTTGGAGAGTCCTTCATCCCCTGTCGGGTAAGTAGACTGGCATAGGTTAGGATGCCTTGCTTCATCCTGAGGTGTCTTAAAGGTGAAAGAGTCCATTTTAGGAAGGAGTTGGGTTTCCGTCTGGGACTTCCCATCTGTACTTAGAAGTACCAGAGTTTTTCTTCAGAAATGGGGGAATTTCAGTTGTAGGAATTTCTTCATGGCGAACAGAGCTCTCAAAAGGAATTTAGAAGTACCAACTATAGAATGTTTATAACTGTGCCTATGTTATTCACCCTGATAGCCTACATACTAACCCCAGGAATTTGGGACTAACACCTGGGAGATGTGTTAGGATTTCTAGAAGCTGGACTTATTGCTGCTCTTGCAAGCCTACTGCAAGTTACCCACTTACATATTTAGGGATTTTGGACATTCTGAGTATCAAACAATTAACAGGATGCATAAATCTCCATGTCTTTCAAGGAACCACAAGAAAGTTTTTATTTACATCCAATAGACAAACAGATAAAATTAAAGGTAGTACTGCAAAACATATATTATTAGACATTATTATTTCTCAACTGAAAGAATTTGTAATTTGAAAATCTGCTGCATGGTACTTTATGACAAATCTCTAATCCAGATGCTCATCTCAACCACTGAACAAATGTTAGTGCTGTGCAAACCTAAGATATTGTGAGACTGTATTGTATCCCAAACAAACCTGAAATCTTAGAGGCTTAACACATGAAACTATATAGAGAAAAATTAGAAGTTGTCAGGGGGTAGAATAACTTTTTCTTTAAAGATTTATTTATGTATACAGCACTGGGGTACAGGCCAGTGTACTGAGGTGCAGGGGCGGTGAGAGGATTCACCAGAGACAGAGTGGGGAGCAGAACAGGCTGACTGATGAAGTACACTGCTGAGGGGAGCAGCGGGCAGGTCGGGAGAGGTCTGCCCCACTATGTGGGTCACCACCAGGGCGGGGATCGAACTCATGCTGAAGTGACTTTACCTTCTCAGTGCTGTGCTTTAACCCGCTGCATCACCAGGGAGGGCCCTAGAATAACATTTTTAAAAATGAAAGAAGGATAGAAGGATTGTAATGGAGAGACAAAGGAGAAAATGAGCAAGTTAAGTTATGGTTAATGTATTTTGGGCTGTTAGACCAAAAAGTATGAATGTAGATAAAATTCTTCGCTTTTCAAAACAAGTTTTATCTTATCAACAAAAACTAGGAGCATAAGCATATGATTTGGAAATACGGTATCGAAAGAAACATCTAAAATGTGGCAAGGGTTATCTTGGAAATGAAGAGGGTGGGGAGACTTGAGCAGGAACCTCAGATTTCCTTCTTAGGCTTGACTTCTCTTTATTGTGTATTGTGTATTTAGAAAACTGAAAGATACAGCTGGTCGTATTGGCATGAGGGGGTCACACCAATGGTCACGTTTTTAAAAGTTTGACAGTATTTTAGAAGGTCCTCACTCATTTTGTAATGACATGCTGTACACACCCTTTTCCCTGTCCCTCCTTGCATTTGAAACAGGTTTCTTAATTTGGCAGAAGAGTAGGTGAATGATTTGAATCTTACAACATTAAAGATGATTTGAGACACAACATTAAAGATGATTTGAGACACAAAGACTGGTGTGGAAGATTCAGAGGCAGGGGAGGGATGAGGAAATCAAGGAGGTTAATGAAAGGAAGGATGCTCAATAGGCAGAAAGTAACCATTCAGAGATCTCCCCAATTGGCAGCTTCTGTGCCATTGCAGAAGATTTTAGATGCCTTGGTTGTCTGTCTGCGCAGTAGATGCTTACATAATTGTACTATTGGAAACTGGGCTTCTCTGTCCTGTAGACAGGGCTGTGAGGCATAGTGCTCTGTTTCAAACTCAGGCTCCTGACTCCTTGCTTCCACAGACATTTTTTAAACATCTTGTTTTCATATAAAAACACCAGAATCACCACCACAAAAATAAAGCCACTGAATAAATGATCATCTTTCACTCAGATAGGGCTAGAAAACATGGATTTCAATGGCATCTGGAAGAGGATTTAGATCATACTAAACATGAACATGGACAAATAACATACGTAAAAAGAATATCATGATGGAAATATCACCAGACTAGAAACAGAATAGGTTCTCCTTTATCCCATGTGGCTTACTTTGGGATAGAAATAGACTAATTTTTACAATAATTCCCCCATTTGGCGTTTATGAGAAACAGGACAGCTTGTTGAAACACTTCCTAGGCCCTATCCTCACAGATTCTGACTTAGCCAGTATGTGGCAGGGCTGGGCAATTTGTATTTCTAACAAGTTTTCCAATGATGAGATACCACTTGCCTGGCACCTCACTTGGAGAAGCTCTCAGCTCATACTTTGATGGTTTTTGAAAACCCTGCTCACCTTGTCCTTCTAGAAATACACCGCACTGAGTAAACACCCGAAAATTGTGTCAACTGCTCCCTAAATTCACACAGTTGTAGTGACATAGGTTTTATCCAGAGAGACTTTGTTTGCAGTACAGATGGTAGAGTGTGTGACCTCCTCACTGAAGGCTGCTTCCAGAATGCCCTGCAGAGACTGCTTGGCTTGCTTCCTAACATCTTTCCCCAGGAGGGCGTAGAGGAAGGGATTGAAGCAACTGTTGGCAGAGGCTAGAGCAAGGGACACAGAATCCCAGGACAGCAGCACTTGCTGAAAGGGAGTTCCTGGGACAGCAAACAACGTCAGCACTCCAAAGACATGGTAGGGAGTCCAGCAGATAAGGAAGACCACCACCACCACCACAGCCACTCGAAAAGTTTTGCTCCAAGACTTGGCAAAGCGGCCCTGTCGTATTCGGAAGATAACGAGGCTATAACACACGATCATGAGGAGAGAGGGTAGCAGGAAACCCACAACCAGCCTAGTGAAGGTTATAGCTATCCAGGGTATTGTCATTTGATTACCATATGTAGACAGGCTTTCATTATAATCCATATATAGCCCATAAAAGTAGTTGCTAAAATTCCTATCAAGAAAAGCATCAATGTCATCGGGTGCTTGCGATGGGTGGTCAGGCAGCTTGACAGTGGCATGGACCAGAGTCTCATTTTCCAGTAGGTTAGAGAAATAGTCTGCAAAGTCCAAAGAACTGTGTTGATCAAAATTGTATTCACATATACTACGTTGGTCTGTCGTGATCACGTCCCGGTATACGAACACAGGAATACACATTATGAGAGACGCTGCCCAGATGCACCCACACACAGCATAGGCTGTCCTCACACTGCGATGGTTCTGGCACCAGATTGGCTGGAGCACTAGGAGACAGCGATCCAGGCTGATGGCCGTCAGCAGGAAGACGCTGGCAAACATATTGAGGATGATGACCGAGGGGAGGAGTTTACACAGGAACTGGCCATAGGGCCAGTGTCCTTGGAGAGCCAAGTGGGCCAGGGAGAAGGGCAGGGAGAGGCAGCAGAGAAAGTCTGCCAGTGTGAGATGTAGAAACCAAACTGTGTTCACTGTCTGGCGCATTTTTAGGCCAGTGATCCACAACACTAGCCCATTGCCAGGCAGGCCCAGTAAGAAAGTGAGGCTGAGCAAGACCATGGAGAGAATTATTTGCGGTTGATTGGAGAACTGTTGGAGTAGGTCTGTTGAATTGGTCTTAGCAGAGAAATACTCCATTGTTAAGCATCTATAAAAAATCCAAACAGAAATGTTGAACACATAACTAAAGAAAGCTTTCAAAATATAACATTTGATTTTAAAATTGTATCTTTGTACATAATGACGTAGAACCACCAAGGCCTTCTGTGGGTACGGAAAGCTCCTTGCAAGTTAGACAAGAGCAGGATGCTTGATGACCCTGGAGCAATAGGTCCACATCCTGACGTGTGACCAGGAAAGCTGGGGGAGAGGAGGGTTGGACGGGGTTGATGAATATACTTTGCCTCCCAAGGACTGATCAGTTAATAAGATTGGAGCCTTGTGTGAGGTGGCGAGTATGTCAGCAGACTCACCCTCCCTAAAACTCTAAATCCATTATTCAGTTTGACCCACCCTTTTCTCTGTCAGTAAAAAGACCAGGCTCTTGCTCTGCAGCAGCACCCTGTGTGCCATGGTCTGCCCCACAACTCTCGTTTCTCGTCTTTATCTGTGTGGTATTACTGATGCAACAGCCCTCCCCCTGTTTTTGTTTGTGTTCCTTGACTTCATTTTGGATTGCACAAAAGTATTGTCTGATGACAACTTAAAATTTACTGTATCATACTATTCATATTGTTTTACATTTTTAAAACTGCGGTAAAGCACAGTTTCACACCTTAATCATTTTCATCTTGAACAGACAAACCATTCCGCTAATCATACAACTGCCCACTTCCTCTCCCCATAACTCTTGCCAACCACTAGTCTGTTACCTCCATATCTCCTGTGAGTGCAACATACAGCATTTGTGTTGGGTTTGTATCCCTTAGTATGTCTTCAAGATTCATTCATGTTGTAATGTGTCAACATTCCTTTCCTTTTCATGGCTGAATAGTATTCCACAAAATGTATCTGTCACACTTTGTTTAACCATTCACCTGCTGATAGATGTTTGAGTTGCTTCTACCTTCCAGCTATTGTGAAGAATGTTACTATAACATGGGTGTAGATGCGAACAGTTTTATAAGCTGCTTTCCTTTTTTCACGTAGTCTCCACCTTACACGGTAAGGTTGAACTTTAAGGAATACCCAGCCTTCTCTATTTTTTTTTTGATAGTTATGAATACATTTAATGCTGCCAAATTGTAGGGAACACTCTCTTCCCCCCCCAATATAGTTACAATTACTGTTGACAAAGTTTCTATTTAAATTTTTTCCCAATTATTTTTTTTACATTTTATAACAGTTTATTTTTACATCATTTTGTACATTTTTTTTCCATCTCAATTGTAATCCCCGCGGGTTTCCCATCACCAAGTCACCCATGTGCCATCACCGTAATCCCATGCACTTCCCTCCCCACCCAGACTTCTTTATTTTTTAAAAAATTTTGTAAAAATATTTTTATAGCTATTGGTTCACAATTTTCTTCAACCTAGGATCATACTTAGCATCAAGAGTTTATGTTTACATTTATTGACTTTGCATAGTTTCTCTTTCAAGGATGCTGGCTTGGTTCAGGTCTGTTGTTCTCACCACTCAATTCTTAACCCTTTGAACCATTCCTCTGCCCCTACAACTTCACTAAACTTACCTCTAAATAGAAAATCTAAGCTTCTGTCTTCTTCTTCTACATTATTTCACTTGATGACTGATTCCTTAACACCCTCTTCTCTTGTTTTTTGTGACATTGCTATTCCCTAGTCATGAGTACTCCCAAGTCCTCCTTTCTAGCTTTCTGAATAAATTACTATTCCAAGGTAATGCCATTTTCTAGTCTCTGGTTAATTTACTTACACTTGGAATATGATTTTCTCCTTAATTTTTTCTTTCAGCCTTAATCTCTGCCTATTGAAATCGCACCCTTCCTGCAAAATCAAGATCAAATGTTATATCTTCTTGAAATTCATAAATAATTTATTT
>NW_004567135.1:14602862-14613462 GCF_000260355.1 Condylura cristata | reverse complement strand
CCCCTCAGCAGTGTACTTCGTCGATCTGCCTGTTCTGTTCCCCACTCTGTCTCTGGTGAAGCCTCTCGCCGCCCTTGAGCCTCTGGCCTGTACCCCAGTTCTGTATGCACAAATAAATAAATCTTAAAAAAAAAAAAAGACTCTTGTACTTAAACGCTTGTTTCATAGAAGTTAGCACAATTCCTTATATGACAAAGACCTCAAAGACTACCTACCTGAACGGGTGGATTAATGCTCATTGTTGAGGGTTTACTTGTTTTTTCTTTTCAACTAATTTTAAAGTTCTTATTTATCCTTTTAATCCACTAAGGCAACAATGTCTTCTAACTTCCTTTTTGTTCCCAGTTCCCAATTCTTACTGGCTTTAATAGCATTTTATGTTTCTTTTTATAGAGGCTGCCAAAATATTTTTGTGATTTATAAGATGTTCTGCTGAGTTAACCAAATGTTGTCACAAGATCTTCTATAGAAGCAGAAGTTAAACAAACTGAGCCAACAAAATAATACGGAAGAAGCAATTTTCATTCCTTTTCCTCTGACTTCATTTACTCAAATATTTATGTCTTATCTGGGTCCCTTTTTTTCTATTGTACGTGGTAACTACCCCAGTCCATTGTCCTACTCCACCATAAATATTCATTTATAGATCCTCCAAATAATGAGAATACAGAGTCATCGAGAGGAAATTTAGCAATCATTCTTGCTTGTGTCTACCTTTATTTTTGTAGTTTTTGACAAAAAACAAAACTAGGAAGTTCTCAGTTCCTAGGTTCAAGGACTGTAAGGTTATTACTCTTGTTACTACAAAGTGTCACATAACTGAAAAGCCTCTGGTGTTAATCACAAAGGGAAAGGTGCTGAGAACTACACAAATTGAACAAAGTGAGAAGAATAAAATCACAACATAAAGAAACTAAATGATCTCACTTGAACTATGTTTTAAATAGTGCATATTATCTTTCTTGAATTTGGAAATATATAACTATATATGAAATTGGAGTCATAAAAGCCTTTTTGAGAAAGATCACTTTTTACATTTCTCCTAGTATTTTGACTGACTCATCTTTATATTTAAGAACAGTAGAAAATTGTTTTGGGTTGTTTACAAGACTATCAGTAGTTTTGAAAGAAACAAAATCTCAGCTGTCTTATTTATCATTCTGGCTGCAAATTTCATGATGGAAAATTGAGTCTTGTTCTTAAGCGCTAGTCCTCTGAAGTTAGCACAATGTCTTATAGAACCTAAAGGTCAAAGATTACTTGAATAGATGCTCATTTTGAGATTTTTTTTCCTTTCTTTTAACTATGACAGGGATAGAAAAAAAAAAACTATGATGGTGTGACAGAATGAGTAGAAGAAGGAATGTGTGAGAGAATAAAAGAAAAAAGGGGGAAAAGGACGATGAAATAGACAATGAGTAGGAAACAAAGCCTCATGGGGAAAGCTGGACTCAGTAATATAATTGGAGAAAAAGGCTATTCAAGGGTGAGGAAAAGGAGATAAAAATTCACTGCTAGATTCAGAATGAAAAGTTATAAGCAAAGATAAATAGAATGTAGAATGTTTAGGGGAATTAAAAAAAAAGTTGGGGAAGGGGTAGAGGGAAAGAGAAGATTATTAATTTTTTACATTGTTATCTATAATAAGCAAAACAAGCGAGGCACAAGTCATCAGGTGAATCTGGGGTTTCTTACCAGATATCTGCAACAGCAGCTGAAGTCTCAACTAGCTGGAGGTGGCCGGGGAGATCTGACCAGGTGTCCGCATTAACCAGAGTCAAGTCATAAGGTATGTCTAGAAAATTTGCTAAGCTCCTCTTCTTTCCTCTATCTTTTTTTCATGATGGCAATTAAACTTTACACTTTTTAATGATCTGGATCCACTGCAGTTTCAAAAGTGAGTCATTTCTAAATGTCTCAGTTAAGAAATGTGAAAAAAACAGAAGTGGGAGGGTCTAATTCTGGGAGGTTTGGCTAGGATGTGTGGTGTGGCTAGAAAGAGTGTACCTGTGGGGAAATTTCTCACTTTAGAGGGTTTTTTTTTTTTTTTTTTTTTTTTTTTTTTTTTTTTAGGAATGCAATGTAGAGTGAGTAGGGAGTGGTTGGGAAGAATGACCCACTTTACTCTATGGAATGGATCTCAAATAACATCTCTTGAACATGCTATATGTGAAAAGAAACGTGTTATGTCAAAAATCAGACAAGTTAAACTCTGTTCCACTTACCAGAATTCTGGTAGGGAGCTGCTCCCATGCTCAAAAATATACAATACAATACAGTATAACTTTGACCACTATGATAGAAGTAACAGTAAAAGTAGAATAGCAGAACTTGAATAGCAGGTAGGTGCATATTTAGCAAAGGACATTTGAGACATGCAGGACTCCTCTAAGTAGAGCTTATCAAAGGCAGGTGGGTGGGAGAGCACCTTGGGTTTAATTGGATTGTGTTTCATCAGGAAGAGGACAGAAGATTGAAAGGAACCTTGAGCAAATGATTCCTGCTTATAATCTGTCTTATAGAATTCTTAATTCTTTCACACATATACATATGAAATAAAGTTGATGCAGGCCATATACATTTGCTTTCTTCCCCTAAATTGTGTTTATTGTGGCAAAGTAGGTTTATACCTTTGTATCACCTCTGTACAGGTTCAAAGCTCTACAAATGTAGGCTTTTATCCCCTGCTAGCCCCTTTTTTGTGGTCCCTTGCCAGGAAGTGCCTGAGACTCATGGCCAGCTTTCAGGCCCCAGGGGCTTTGTTTTGTGCTGAGCCTGTTTGACTGGAATTTGCCCATAAGAGGATGGGTAGTAATCAGAGTTTCATTTGGAATCTGGTATTTGCAACTATTCTTGCCACACCACTTCAATCTCTCTCCACAGCAATTAAAGACTTCTCATACCGAATCTTGCTTTCATTACCTTTGTGTGTGCAGATAGCGGGATCCTTCTGGAATGTACAGTAACAGTTTGAGGTATCTGAGTTTAGGTGCAGGGTCACACTTGGGAGAGCCCAAATCACCCTGGGAGCACAGAGAGGAAAAGACTAATTCTCACTGAGGCAAACAGGAAGACAATTCCTTGAAGAAGTTGCCATGAGTTGGGCCTTAAAGATGGGCAGAAATATGACAGGCCCCAATAGTCCTGTGAAATTACAGTTTATTTTTCTTTGCCTTACCAGACTATGAATTTGTTATCCTCCAGTGCCTGCGACTATGCTGATATAACACACATTTGGGGGCACCAATAAATGAATGAATGAATGCTCTTGTTGAAAAGGATGTTGAGGCCCTCCCTGGTGGCTCAGTGGGTTAAAGCACAGCACTGAGAATCTAAAGCCGCTTCCGCATGAGTTCAATTCCACCTGTCCCGGAGGTGACCACATGGCGTGGCAGACCTCTCCTGACCCGCCTGCTGCTCCCCTCAGCAGTGTACTTCGACCATCTGCCTGTTCTGCTCCCTACTCTGTCTCTGGTGAAGCCTCTCACCGCCCCTGAGCCTCTGGCCTGTACCCCAGTTCTGTATGCACAAATAAATAAAATCTTTAAAAAAAAAAAAAAGGATGTTGAATTTTGAATGTCATTCAAAGAGTTCATGTTGAGTCTTGAAGTTGTTTTGATGTAAATTCAGAGTTCTGCTCTCTCTCTCTCTCTCTCTCTCTCTGTCACTCTCTCATGCGAATCAAACAAAACCAGCTAGAGAACTTCCAACTTTATCCTTGGATTTTCAGATCAGGAAGGAAATGATTGAAAACATCTAGTGAATAGAGCTCCTGTTTCTGGATGAATTCTGTCCACCCTTTCTCATAAAGTGCTAGTTGGAAACTAAAGAAAACTAAAGGAAACTTTAAAAAAATTAAAAATACAAGAAAAAATTTAGATCATAGAATCTCTAGCTTGTTTGAGTGAGATGATTAGAAATAAATATATAACAGAATTTCTATGTTCTAAGTTACATATAACTACTTCCCCAAACTGCAAAATTCTGAGAAATTTATGTGGGTTTAGTTCTGTTTAATATCTAGTTGTACATTTCTAAGCAGCTGTCAGATGCTTTGGAAAGAATGAAATGTAGCATATATGCTACAGAATAATTATATTAAAACTTTTTGTGAGACACTGACTAATCCTATGTTTTCACAGATAGAGATTTAAAATCATTTGTCAAAATAAAAAATTAAGAAAAGGTCAAGGAAAAGTCAAAACCACAGCTCTGAGGCCTGCAGCAATGTGGAGTTGGGAAGAATACAAGGGATCATGGTGATGATTCATGGGTGATATAGTGGAGGGAGAACTATAGGGACTAGAATGATATCAAATTAATTAATTTAAAAAATTATAATAAAGTTAAGGAAACTAAAAAAAATTAAAAATACAAGAGAAAATTTAGATCATAGAATCTCTAGCTTGTTTTGCGTGAGATGATTAGAAATAAATATATAACAGAATTTCCATGTTCTAAGTTACATATAACTACTTCCCCAAACTGCAAAACACAGAAAATGTTGTGACTAGTCAGCAAAGGGCTTGTTCATATTCTGTTGGAAAATGGAGAGAAAAAGAAATCATTGCTTTTGATCTTGGACCTTTGATGTGTGAAGACTGCAAATTTATTTTTTAAAAGATTTATTTATTTCTGCATACAGAACTGGGGTACAGGCCAGAGGTGCAGGAGTGGTGAGAGGCTTCGCCAAAGACAGATTGGGGAGCAGAACAGGCAGACACTGCTGAGGGGAGGGCGGTGGGGGGATGGGGACAGGGTGTCAGGAGAGGTCTGTCAAGCCATGTGGTCACCTCCCAGGGACGGGATCCAACTCATGCTAAAGTGGCTTTAGCGTCTTAATGCTGTGCTTTGACCCTCCGTGCCACCAGGGAGGGCTCACAAATTTATTTTAAAAGTAAAAGAACAAAAACTAAAAACAAAACACCAAACCATCAGAACCATTAAAATGAAAGAGAGAGAGAGAAAGGGGGGGCATTTAGCTAGTGGTTCCTGCGGCAGCAGCAGCCGCTTGGTGGGCCCGAGCCCCTGTAATGGAGATGGCAGGTGTGGCCACAGCTGTTGGGGACCACCGCCTGCGGAGGGGGGTGGAATTAGTGTTTCTAGCAGCAGACTTAGCCTTAGGGGATCCCAGCCGCCTGCTAAGCAGGAGCAAGCCCCACAGCCTCAAAGAGGCCATACTCGCCCTCCATCCTCGCCCTTTCTAGTTCTCGTTTCCAACCCTAGGGGAGCAGCTTCCTGTGGGGTATCCTCTTTCCTTTCTTCCTCTCATCCTTCCAGTCCTCTGTAACCAAGTCCTGTATCAAAAGCCCTTCTGGAGCACTTATAGTGATTTTCATTTTGCTGGATGGGGGTAGCAGTATGATATGTAGTAAGAAATAATTACTGGGTCTTCCTCCCCTTTGAAACCCCTGACACCCTTGGAATTTCCTTCAGTGCTGAGGGTGCTTGTAGGGTCACTGGAAATATCAGGATTTTTCTGCCCTCCTGCTATTTGCTTCTGCCATTAGCATCTATGATGGACACCAGGGGTCCTGCACGCAGACCTGATGGTTGCACCTGGAGCGTGGCATGGGCCTGCGTGCGGGAGTGGGCGGGCCTGAGCAGGGAGACTGCGCATATGAGGGAAGCCTGGCAGGGGGTACTGGAAGCATCGAGAACCATGCAACATGCTGCGGCGGAGACTAGTGAAGACACCGCGAGGCCTGCCAGCCTCCTGGCCCCTGGCTCCCCGCCAGCCCTGCGCTTAGTTGCCTCACTTCATTTGGTGTAGAAAGATCATTAAAAGGCTGAAAAAGCCACTGAGGGCCCCAGGACCTTCCTTTACCTGTATGCCTGGATCCTAGACAAACTGCTTCTGGCCTTGTTGGCACTATGCTGATAAAGGTGGCCTTTGTTGGGACAACGGATGACTTTTGGACTCCATCTAAGCTGGTTACCAAGAGAACCAACTGTGTGATTAGAAGGTAGGAGCTTTCAATGCCCTGACTTCTGGGGAGGGAAGAGGAACTGGAGGTTGAATCATACCACTATCAGTGATTGAGTTAATCATGGTTACCTAATGGCACATCCCAAAATACCCAGAAGGGATGGGTTCAGGGAACTTCTGGGCTGGTTGTAGAGATTTAGGGAGAGCAGCAAGCACAGGACAGGCAAACTCCAAGCCCTTCGGCCTACGCAGGTCTCTATGTAGTTGTTCCTGAATTGCATCCTTGCGTAAAAAACTGATCATTTAGTAAGTAAAAGGTAAAGGGGGTCTGAATTCTGTGAGCTATTCTAGGAAATTAAATTTAAAACATTTTAATGGAAAAAAGTCATTCTAGAAACTTCTAAAGAGGGGGTGTGGGTACCTCTGATTTATAGCCACTTTGTCAGAAGTTTAGATGACAATCTGAACTTGCCTTTGGTGCCTGAAGTGGGGAGGAAGGTAGGCCCGTGGGATTTGGATATCTGAGGCTTTTTCTGGGTTGACAGCATCAGAATTGAGTTGAATTCTCACCCATCTGCAGTTGACAGACGAGTTTCTCATTGTGGGGAAGTTTCCATCATCACATGGAATCTGAAAGACTGCAGTGACTGATCTGAGGAATGTGTTCTGTATCTATACTGTAGGATTGTCAAGAGTAAATAAATTAATGCATGCAAAGCCCTTGAAAGCAGTGCCGACACAGAACACTCAATACCTGTTTGTAATTCTTACGTCAAAAAGCTACTGTGGTTTCCAGTTGTTTATAAGATAAATATTTACAGGAGGTTCCCCTCTCAGTGTTAAGTCCCATACTTGCAAAGCAAATTCCACCTCATGGCCTCGAGGATGCAGACTAGATGTACTTGTTCTGGCTAATGATGCTGGTATAGTAAAACCAGGTAGAGACACAAGCTGAAGAAAAAGTTACCCAGAAACCAAACTCAGTTAAAGTACACAAAACCCGAAATTTCATCATTATGCAATGCACCGAAAGAAAATTTAACAAACTTTGTCTCTTCTATTGACGTGTTGGTTATTAACTTTCTATGATTGTATTTTAGGCTAGAACATCTCTGAAAGGGAAGTAAGTTGAGTTTCATACCCCAGTGACTTCCGTTTCATGAAAATGAAAGCAGACAAGGAAACACTTTAGTTTGTCTCATCTACTGAAAAATCATCTAATCTACTGAGAAGTCATAGCAACGGGGGTGGGGGCGGGAAACAGGATCAGGACAAGTGAGGTGTGTAGGGCTCTCATAAATGTAGATTGACAACTTTTTGAGTAAATACTGGTTTTGGGGGGGGTTAGCTATCCTATTTTGCATTATTTAAATAATGTTCCCTCCTTTTCCTCCCCCATTTTATTTCTAATAGAATATAGGCAAAAGAAGGGGATAAGACAAAAAAGCATACTGGTTTGGAAAATAACCCACTTCTCCCCTCTGTGTCAGGAAAAACCCATTTCTTCATCATCTCTGCATGGTCTTTCTTCTCACACAGCTGACACCACTTCTGATATTCCAATTGACAAATGTGTGGGTTTTTTTTCCACACCAAACAATTTTGCAACAGCATCTGGATATCCCACAACTTAATTCTGATGCCATTTACCTGTAGGTAACCTCATATCCAGTAGAGAGTTTGAGGAACCTGGCCGTTGTTTGTGTGATTGGGTTAACCTGGTTTTTGTTTGTTACCTTCACTTGCTGAAAACCTAATCAACTGGGATTTGAGAGAGGCACTTTCCCTCAGAATGGGGGTAGGGAGGATGGTGAAAGTGAGACCAGATAAAGCACCTGTGTGTATTCAGAGTCCTGGAGACTATGCTGGCAAACTTCTGAGTCCAGTCCACAACACACCCAACACAATCCCCTTCTATTTTGCTCTCAAGTCCAATCCTAAGAAACCAGGACTTCTTCTCAACTCTGAACCCAAGAATGGTTCAGAGCCATTCCTGCCTTTCCCCCATTATATGATTCATGATACAATGGTCCTCTCTTGAAACCATTTACTAGCTATTCCAAAATTGGTGTGGGGTGAATTGGTGAAATCTAGGCAAAAGCCCCTCAGAATTGTTATAAGGTAGGGTGAGGGATACCCAAAGACCCCCACACCTGTCCACTCTAAATTGGTTTTGCTATCTGTGGTATCAAGGCAAAACATAGTCTAGTGTGTAAGACCTTTAATGGAAAGTTACAATTAGTGTGCAATAAAGAGAAGGAAAAGAATAGGTAAAATGATTTTCATACAAACAGCCAAAGTTACTCATTCCCTCATAGGTAAATGTTCCATTGAACAGATTTGGCACAAATGCTTGTCTAAGGCACCTCCTGGAGAGGACCCAGAGGAAAGGGGTGGAAGGGGTCAGACAAGGCTGGAAGAACAAGAGCAAAATCAAGATAAAAGCTGTCATGGGTCTCTCATCCACAACTCTCATCACCACAAGGAGATGTCACGAGTATCTCTTTCCATGTCCCCCCAAGTTCCTGGCACAAGTCCAAGGCTGAGAAGCAGTGCAGCTTCTTGACATATCTAGTTCCATGTACACCCTCCAACCTCCTCCTTGTTCTCTAGCTCTCTCCACATCTTTCTCCCAGTCTTTTCCCTAGCTTCTCTTCCTCCCTCCTCAGCTCCACTTTTCCTCAGGAGAGCTAAAAGCTAGAAGTATCTAATAATGGCTTCATCTTTTCGATGACCAGCCCTCAGTAAAGTCACCCAGAGATGTCCCATTACAACAAGATTCCTATCGCCTAGGAAGTTACAGGGTTTCAGGAGTCCTGGGCCAAAGACCAAATATAGCAAAAGATGGTCCTAGAGCTCTTATCACTTAGGAATTTTAAGAGTTTTAGGAGCTCTGTGTCAGAATGTGTATTTTTTATTATGAATCACAGTATCATACATAACCAATTTCAGGTGAAATAACTCCTAAATCTCTCCATATTAAATTTGTCACATTCCTTAACCATTTGGGGAAAATGATGTTAGAATGGTAATTCCACTTGAGTTGTTTTCTCTGTTGTACAGCTTCTGAAATTCTAAAAGTGTGACTCAGTGCTTATATTTCACTAAAACATGACAATTCTTATTGCAAATATAAATTAGTATTAGTAATATCAAAGACATACACATGGAAGGCCTATCTACCAGATTCTGTGCTATCTACTGCCTTGGCTAAATATTATTTAACTCATAACACCCCATGATGACATAGGTACTAATATTGATACATCCTTGTCAAAAAGGAGCCTGAGATGCAGACTAGTTGATGATTTGTCCACATTCACACAGACATAACAATGGCAGAGTTGGAACCAGAGTGCTGACTCCTAAAGTCTGTGCCCTTGACCACCATGTTCCCTGTGACTGCCAACTAGGTGATTCTCTGATATTTGTGGCAGTTTTGCTCTGTAAAGTCACCAAGAACACTAATTTAGCAGGTACTGAGCCATGGCTCCTAGGGAAAATGGAGGGTGAGGTTAGGCAGCCTCTGGCCATAGTATTTGGGTTACCTGATCAATACGTGACCTGTTGTGTCTTAATATAGCTGTTGGCTTGTTAATATTGGCCTTTCTGCCAACAGCATTATTAACTCGTGCCTGAATGAAATTTCTGTAGCACAAGTATTTCTCCATTGGGCACATCCAGCACCTGCCACGGCGTCACATCCTGAAGATAGAATAGAGATTCATAAAGCAGGAGTGATTGCTGTCAAACAAGGAGTAGGTCACGAGACTACAGCTGAGAGGAGAAAGCATATATTGTATAAAAAGGTGTAAAACCAGAAGGAGGGCTTGGTAGATATTGGTCAGTGGCTGACGTTTTTACTAGTTAATCGAAAAGTCTTGATATCATTGTAAGAGCAGTATAGTGTTTAACATTTCAAAAAACATTTTTTTGAATTACAAAAGGAATACATGCTCATTGTAACACACACACAAACACGCATATATCAAAGTAGGCATGTATAAAACAAAAAGTTAAAATACTTTCTCTACTTTTCCTTCTCCCATCCAGGAGATGAATGCTACTAAATATAGACATATATCTCTTTAAATTGTTTTTCTATGTACATATGTGAGGTGTATTTTTGAGCATTGCACATACTCATTTTAAACTATGTATCCTACAACTCACAACACTTAGTAATTTGTCAGGTCATTTCTCTTATTAATTTTAAATGATTACTTCTTGGACTCCCATTCTTCATCTTATTATGAAGTATTATGAAATATTTAAAACAGACAAGTCTACAGAAATACAAAAAATATATATTAGCTATATCAAGTTGTACCTAATTCGTTTTGTTAAGGCCTTAATTGTTTGCTGTTTTTACTTCAGCTATTTTTTTTTAAAAGATTTTATTTATTTATACGGAACTGGTGTACAGGCCAGAGATGTGGAGGCCAGAGACAGAGCAGGGAGCAGAGCAGGCAGATCTACGAAGTACACTGCTGAGGGGAGCAGCGGGCGGGTCAGGAGAGGTCTGCCTCGCCATGTGGTCACCTCCGGTGCAGGCAGGGATCGAACTCATGCGGACGTGGCTTAAGCTTCTTTGTGCTGTGCTTTAACCCGCTGCGCCACCGGGGAGGGCCCCCTCAATCATCTTTTAACTAGGGATTTTTTCATCAGGTA
>NW_004567135.1:14595688-14602522 GCF_000260355.1 Condylura cristata | reverse complement strand
TTCACCAGGGACAGAGTGGGGAGCAGAACAGGCAGATCGACGAAGTACACTGCTGAGGGGAGCAGCGGGAGGGCCAGGAGAGGTCTGCCATGCCCGCCATGTGGATCTCCTCCGAGGCAGGCAGGGATCGAACTCATGTCTTAGGTCAGTGCTTTAACCCGCTGCGCCACCAGGGAGGGTCAAGATTTTTAACCCTTGTTAAAAACCCTTGCTACCAGGGAGGCACCTCCCCTGTACTTTTATTCCATAGATATGACTTTGTAGGCAAACTAGTTTTATTTTTATATTTTAAAGTTTCATGCAAATCACTCTTGGGTTATCTGTACAAATCATTACTATTTTTAGAAGGGAGACAAAAAGAGGATGTAGAATGAAAATACCCTTTAGTTTCTAGTTTCCACTTCCCAGAAATTATCTCAATTATAGCTTTATGAAAGTTTTATGCCTACCAAAGCTAAGGACTCTATATTAATTTTTTCTATAAATGACCTAATATTAAAATCTTTCATCTGGACCTTAAGGTTTTCACTTATGTACTTTTTTCATATCAGAACATATAGATCAAAGTCAGTGTTAACAGGCATGTAGTACTTTACTTCTAGATGTGCCATTTATTTATGGAATTAATCCCATATTGATGGACATTTAGATTATTTACATTTTTAATTATAAAAATATTGCAGTAAATATTACATCTATATTTCTGTACTTGTGCAGCTATATTTATGGCTTATATTAAATGAAAAACATAGATCAGTGGACAAATCTACCCAAGTTGCTATTCTGGGGCCAGTAGTGGGTGTGCTTTATCTAGATATTGGGGTATAGTGAAAATTTATCTTCTGTAAATTATGAGATACAGCATTCCAATTCTGATTGCACCATCAACTGTGCCTTTGGACAAGTGATTTAATATCCAGGATCCAAGTCTTTCCTATGAGCACTAAAGTCCACTCTTAAGTAAAAGAGATTTATAAACTATGATTCCAATTTCATAATATTTTTAATCCTGAGTTTGTAATAACTTCAGGATTTAGGAAAGTTGTATGTTAGCAAGTACCATGTTTTGAATAACATTTTTATTGTATTACCCTTGGTT
The DNA here is from genome assembly GCF_000260355.1 of Condylura cristata. Lineage (NCBI taxonomy): Eukaryota > Metazoa > Chordata > Mammalia > Eulipotyphla > Talpidae > Condylura > Condylura cristata. The sequence continues at coordinate 14,601,423 of NW_004567135.1, read as the reverse complement.
TACAATAGTATGTACGTGTTGGGAGTATGACTTCATACCCTGATATGTGTTTAGACCACATGGAACCTCTTACTGTAGTTCTCCCTCTACCCATCCCTGCTCCCCCAACTCCCTTACCATCTGGGAATCTCCATATTTTTCTTAGAATTTGAGTTATCTTTGTTTTGATATTTAGTTTATTGGTTTATTTACATTCCACATCAGAATGTAATTTCCAAGTATTTCTTTCAGTTTCATTTATTGTGAGCACAATCATTTCATGTTCTATGTTGTCAAAAACGCAAGAATTCGTCTTTTTAATAGTTGGATAGTATTCCATGGACTTCTTTTTTTTTTTTTTTTAAGATTTATTTATTTATGCATACAGAACTGGGGTATAGACCAGAGGTCCAGGGGCGGTGAGAGGATTCACCAAAGAGAGTGGGGAGCAGACCAGGCAGATAGTCAAAGTACATTGCTGAGAGGAGCAGCGGGCAGGTCAGGAGAGGTCTGCTGCGCCATGTGGGTCACCTCCGGGGCTGGGGATCGAACTTGTACTGAAGCGGCTCCTGCTCACTTGCAGTGCTGTGCTTTAACCCAGTGCGACACCTGGTTGGGCCTCCATTGATTACTTTGTCAAGGCATTTAGATTGTTTCCATGTCTTCACTATTGTAAATTGGGTTGCAATGAACAAATGGGTGCATTTATCTTTTTGAATTAGTATTTTCATATATTTTGGATAAATGCCTACTAGTGGGATGCTGTATCATATGGTATTTCTAATTTTAGATTTTTAAGAAATCTCCATATTTCTCCATTTCTATAAAGGCTGCATCAATTTAGTTTCAGCAATAGTATATGAAGGTTTCTTTTTCTCTACATCCTTACCAAAACTTAACAATTTTTTTAAAAAGGCTTATTTTTATTTATTTATGCATACAAGAACTAGGTTCAGGTGGGGTGGGGAGGCAAGAGGATTCACCAGAGTGGCATGGGGAGCAGAAAAGGAATATATCTACTGAAATACACTGCTGAGGGAAGTCGTGGGCAAGACAGGAGAGATCTGATATATGTGGGTTAGCTCCCTGGCCAGAAATTGAACTCATCCCACAGTGGCTGAAATAGCTTGACAGCACGGAGACCTAACCCCTTGAGCCACCTGGAAACAGGAAGCCCTGTTTTCAGTTTTTCGACATAGGTGTTGTTACAGGCGTGAGGTGGTATCTTATAGTGGATTTGATTTGATTTCCCAAATAATAATTACTGTCGAGCATTTTCCCCATATTCCCATTGATCATCTGTATATTTTCTTTGGTGAAGTGTCTATTCAAATTGTATGCCCATTTCGTGGTTGGGTTGTTTATTATTTTGTTGTCTAATTATGTGACTTTGTGTATAACCTCTTGTTGAACATATGATCTACATATATTTTCTCCTGTACATGTACCATTTTATGATAGATAACCCTGAACAAAGGTAAATCAGAATTTAAAATCTGTGATAATTTTTTATGTGGGAGCAAAGAAAGGACTAGGAAATACGTTCCCAAGGAGATCAATTAAAAGAAGTGCAACATTTATTTTCATGTTTAAATTACATTTAAGAAAACTTGAGTTTGAGGTGAATAAGGCCTCTATCATTTCCAACGAAAGTGCTTTTGTTGAATTTAATTACACCACATATTCTTAGAAAGTCACACTTGTGAGAAAATTAGCTTGATTTTTTTTTTCCAGTCCAGAACCTTTGAATTGTATAGCTACTGCCCTCTAGTGGTAAGCAAAGGCTAACTCCAGTCAAGACTTCGAAAGTTTTCTTGATTTGGAAAGAACAAAATACCCTTGTAAATATGGATAGATATGGTCATTCATTTAACATGAAAATTTACAAAGTTCTTACTCTGTTTTGGAAACAGGTGGAAATACATATTTCTTGTTTTTGGAAAATAGGTATAAACTATTAAATGCAATGTGATAAAGACTAATGCCAAAGAATAAAAAATGTGAGACTCTAGAGAAAGGAATTACTAATTCTATTTAGGGAAGTTAAGGATATTCTCAGAGAAACTCTGTTTAAATGGTGTCTGTTATTTTATCAAGGGATGAATGGTAAGGACATATCAGCCTGTGCAATATATTTAGCATGAACAAAAATGGTATGTTTGGAGAAACTATAGCATCATGATCACTTAAGCTATAATAAAGGATATTGGGAGTAACTGTGGGATGGGGGTGTGAGAGAAAAGTTTCTAAGTGAGTGTGGAAGGAGAAATTGGGGCAGTATTATGAATTATCTGTACAGCCAGTGGAGAGTTTATAGGATGATGCAGAAAAGCAGAGTATAATGTACACAATAATCTTAGTATAAGATCTAATCATGAGACATAGTTTTGGTCTTTATTATTTTTTTTAACTTGTAAAATGGTGAGTCATTAATCACGTCCTACTGAAGGATATTCATCATCTTTCATGAAATTATAAAAATTTCATAATAAACATTATTGTACCTACTTTTTGTGCATATAAAGTTTCTCTATCGTGTAAGTGAATATACTAAATTGAAGGTTGTATGCAGTATTTTGACCAATTTTACTAAATTTCCTTTCAACAAAGTATATACCAATTTATATTTCTGCCAACAGTATATGAAAGTATCTAATCCCCATATCCTTGCCAGGGATTTATTACATAGAATAGACAAATTAGACAGGCTTTAAACTAGTCAATATAATGAAATGGTGTCATTAGTGAAGTTGTAGCCAGATGGGAGTTCTTACCTTAGTTTTATCATTTTCTATCTGTGCTAATTAAATCACTTAACGTGACAGCATTTGGAGTGTAGAACATATTTTTGGAGCGTTCAGTAGGATATATCATACTAATAAAACTGGTAGCGAATAGTGGCTACTGAATAATATAGTTCATTATGCTTTCTGATTGTCAGGAGTTTAACTGATCCCCCATTATTTTCAACAGGAGCAGTTTTAGAAATTCTAAGATAAAAGGGTGGTATAAAGTAAATTAATCAGGGTGGACTTTTTTTAATCTTAAAAAATTTATGTATTTTTTACATCATTTTTATTTTCACACATGGTATGCTTTATCCACTCATTTTTGGTTCCCAAGGAGATCACACCATCAGTTTACCCCTGCACCATCACCATAGTCCCTTGTGCTCTTCCCACGTGTTTTACCCATTTTCTCCCCCACCCCCACCCCCCAAAGAATGTCTCTGGATTATAGTTGCCTGTTGACTTTGATTTTTACTTTGTTATAATTACTATTTCCTCCAATCCCTTATTTTCCCCCACCTCTTACTATCCTATAAAACCATCTGGTAGTTTTCTTTTACTTGCTGGCTTATTTTACTGAGATGATCCCTTAGTGTGGATATTTTTAAAGTTTAGACTCCGGAGGGTTAAAAATCCACTGTGAGTAGGGCTGGATCATCCACTTCCTGTAGGAACCGAACTGGGAATCCCTGGAGGATAATATCCCATGCCTGCCAAAAACAACAACAACAAAACCCCTACAGTTAAAGTCAATCCTGGAAATAAATTCGCCCGATTTCAAGATAGTCCTCGTCTTCCTGGGCACTGCAGGCACCTGCTGGCCCAAGATGGCGCTTCTCCTCATCATCTCCCAGGGATGGAGATTTCCATCAAGTGAGTCATGCAAAGAGATTGCATTTTCTGCCTTTACCGAAGATGGCGAGCTACACAACCTCACCGTGCCAGATTTCAATATGGCTTCCCTAACTTCCGCGACAGAGGTTAATCTCAGAACCAAGCTAAACATGCGCGGAAGTAGCGTCAGCGGAATTGTCACAACGCCCCGCCCCCGTTCTGCCCCCGCTCTCTAGGCTACGCCCCCGGTGGCGCGGAGAGCAGAGCCAAGATGGCGGCCGAGTTGGAGTACGAGTCGGTGCTGTGTGTGAAGCCTGATGTCAGCGTCTACCGGATTCCACCCCGGGCTTCCAACCGCGGTTACAGGTACTAACTTCAGGCACTGCAGGACGTGCTTCCCGGTCGGGGACGACTGTTTTCTTCCTTAGGTAGCACGCCGCCCACCCCAGCCACTGCCACCTCGGAGTTGTCACCTTGCTAGTCTCGCCACCTGGTTGTGAGTGCCGTGGCTTCTGCTCTTCCCGCACTCTGGATTGTCGGAGTCCTGTTTCCACCGCTTAAAAAAAAAAAAAAAAGACCATCCTGCATTCTCCCTCCCCTCCTCCCCCGGACCCCTCCGTGTTGCCCATCTGCTGCCTGCCGGTCTGCATCCTGTCTTGCCTGCTCTGTAGCCTGTCACCTTTCGTTCTCTCTTCCCTGCGTCCTTCACCTTGTCATCCTTATCCCCCCTCCCTCCTTCACGGTCGTTCATGCACATTTCCAGCACCCCGTGCACATTTGTGGCTGATCATTGTATTGTTGGCCACGGAATGATCTCATTAATCGCTTGTGCCGTTGTCAGTCTTTCCATCAAGTATCACTTTCCCTTTGGTTTTCTCTCAGTCGCTTGCTATTGGGCAAAGGTTTCGACTATAGGTTTTCCAGCGGTGGTTCATTGTTTCTTTTCAATATAGGTTCGTGATTATATAGTGTTGTCTTTCTTCCTTCCTTCCTTGCTTCCTTCCATCTGCTCTGAACCTTTCTGATAGATTTTCTGTCCGGATGTAACTCAGCATTTTTTTCCGTAGGGCTAACTAACCATCTTGTGACTCTCAGGGTCTGAGGATGTTGTTTGAAGCCATGTAATCGAATGACTTAATCTCTAACTCGCTGGGTTACGTGTTTAAAAATATGAGTATAAGCCCTGATAACCAAGCAGCTGTATGATTTGGAACGGATCTCTTAAACTCATCAAGTCTTAGTTTAAAAAAATAGGAAGTTACTGGTGATATGAGATTATGACAATAATATACATATAATAACACCTACTCTAGTTATGTATCTCATGGGCTTTTTGGGGGGTTGAGTGACGTTATATAATGTAAAAATTTAAGAAACTGTAAAACAGTACTTAAACATAAGATATTGCTTTTACTACTCTCCAATCTAAATCACCATCGTGATTTTCCTCTTGGCATTTATTGTTACTGAGGCTGAAAAGTCATCCTCTCCATTGGCCATTATTTTGCTTCCTTAGCAGAAGTTTGTTCATCATGAATCAATATCTTTGTGCTTGCTGACCTGTGCTAGTGGGTTGTACCTTTTGGTAGAGATAGTCCTAATTTCAAGCATTCCTTCAGACCTCAAAGTGACCATGATAGGAGTGCATATGCTTTTTGATGGTAGTTGCAGGTATGTGTGTGACTCATCTAAGACATCGCCTTGTTTGGGAATCTCTCCTCGACCCTTCCATTCTGACTTAGGTATGCTCTGCGGGTTTCCAAAGCACCCTACACTTACCCCTGGCCCAGTGCTCTTTATTCTGTTTGGTAACTGATTGATTGGACTCCATTTCTTTTGACTAGATTAGGAACAACTTGAGGTTCTTTTAAATGTTACATCTAGCACAGTGCCTGGCACATAGTGGGCATTTTGTAAATGTTGACCTAGAGAAGAAATTGGTAGGTTACACCTAAGCACATTAGTTATTATTGATTGAACTGGTAAAATAAGAAGAAATAACTCTTGGCTTCTAACTCTAGTAGTTAATTGATTAAACTGATAAAAAAAAGATGAACTAACTCACAACTGGTACCTCAAGACTTGCTAAAGATACAATACACACTGAAGTGGGGTTCTGGTCTTTTCCTTCAC
>NW_004567135.1:14590781-14594914 GCF_000260355.1 Condylura cristata | reverse complement strand
CCATGTGGTCACCTCCGGGACAGGCGGGGATCGAACTCATGCGGAAGTCGCTTAAGCTTCTTTGTGCTGTGCTTTAACCTGCTGCGCCACCAGGGAGGGCCCATAGTATGTTTTTTAAAAAAGACTTATTTATTTATACATATAGGAACTGGGGTACTGGCCAGAGGTGGGGGAGGTGAGAGAATTCACCAGAGCAGAGCAGGCAGATTGACTGAAATACATTGTTGTGGGGAGCAGCGGGCATGTCAGGAGAGGTCTGCTGCACCATGAGGGTCACCTCCCTGGCGGGAAGTTGAACTTGTGCTGCAGTGCCTGGGGATAGCTTCATAGTGCTGTACTTTAACGTGTTGTACCACCAGGGAAGACCCGCATAGTGTTTTGTTTTTTTTTTTAAAGATTTATTTATTTATGCATACAAGAACTGGGATGTAGGCCAGAGGTGTGTTGTGAGGGTGAGGTGAAATGAGAGGGTCTGAAAGGGTTCACCAGAGACTGAGTGGGGAGCAGAACAAGCAGATCTACTGAAATATGCTTCTGAGGGGAGTAGGGGCCTACACAGGAGAAGTCTGCTGCACCATGTGGGTTCGCTCCCTGGCTGGGGATCGAACTTGTGCTGCAGTGGCTGCTGGTAGTTTCATAGAGTTAAGACTTAACCCCATGCACCACCAGGGAGGCCCCTCCATAGTTTGTTTTAATGTAATGAAAAAAAATGCTGAAATTTGAAGTTAGTCATTATTACTTGCTGTGTTACTGTCCTTTCCTTCATTTTTGAGATAGAGAGAAAAGGAAGAGGGAGAAATTTTATGCCTATTCCAGAGTACTTACAAAGATTAATTGCTAAAGTAAATTTAAAGTCACTTTAGGTATTGTCAGAAGACCAACAAAACCAAGATCTACTCTGGCTGTGTTTGGGCCTGGGAAAGGAAAGAAGGCTCAATACTGAGGGAAACTGCTGTCTGGAATATCCATTCTATTGAGGGTTTATTCAGTACTGTTACTAGACACCCTAGATAATAGACAAGGAACCGGTCTCTAGAAATATATCCAGAAGTCTCCAGTAGTCCCTTATGCTGTGTCTAGCCCTTGTGGTGTGGTGAGTTGAGTAATGAGTTACGGTTATACTTAATAGACACCGGCCTCTAGGGTGCCCCAGTCTGGATTGGGTCTGAGGGTCTTTGAAGGCAAGGCGTCAACAAAGAAGGGCTTGCCAATGGTTGATCCTACAAATCCTGTGCTAATTTTACTTTTCGCTTCCTTTTCACCTTTTGCTTACTACTTTTTCTGCTCTGTCTTGTTCAGATAACCTTTATTGTTACCTTTCTCAGTCTTCAGGTTCCTAAGGAGTGAGTTACTAGTAACTTCTACTTTCCTTTTTCTACATTCCTGGCAAAACATAATCACAAACGTAATTTTTATGATTGATTCTTTAAATATTAAACATTTAAATATTAAATTGGATTTCATTCTAGTTCACTTACAACCTTTGCCTGAACTGCCTGGCCAACCCTCCATATCTGTGTAGGTATCTCCCTTCTTCACATTTTGCCCACATTTCACCTTGTTGATAAGGTGCCCTGCATGCTGCAACCTGTCTGCTCTCCAGCCTTTCAACCTCTCCTTTCTGCTTCCGCATTTTCTTTTTTACCTTAGTACTTATCATCTCAGAGATAATAATTTTATGTTTTTAGTCTATTAGAATCTAAGCCTCATGAGACCAGGAGTCTTTGTTTTGTTCACTGTTGTACCCCAAACACCTGGAACAGTGCCTGGAATTACGCTGCACTCTGTAAATACTGGCTGAAGTCAATGAGTGATGATATGGTTAGGGATTTGGAAAGGCTTCAGTTACTTGCTACATTTCATTTATATTGTTTTATGTTGTTGCTACCTGATCAGTAACATACTGTTACAAAAAAAAAAAAATCATCCAAGCAGAATCCCAAGTAGTAACATTTGATATTAGCTTTGGACTGTATATAAGATGGGGTGTCTTTATAGAGATCATGAGTTGTGATTGTTGCTTATTTAATAGGTAAGCAGTGGAGGACAGGGAACTAGAATAGGGCAAGATTCTGTGTAGGCTTTTAGTAACGTAAGGGCATGGACCTGACGCTTCCCATTTTCCTGTCCTAGAGCATCTGACTGGAAATTAGACCAGCCTGATTGGACTGGTCGCCTTCGAATCACTTCAAAAGGGAAGATTGCTTATATCAAACTGGAGGATAAAGTTTCAGGTAATTGATGCTGGTGACCCTGACATGTTAAGGATATTGGTCTGGCACACTTTTACAAGTATTGTAACATGCTTTCAAGTTGGGGACTGGAAGTATTGTTAATTGCAGTTTTAAATCTTTGCTTCGTTTGCTCAAAGAAACCCTTTTTCTTATGTCAGGGGAGCTCTTTGCTCAGGCCCCAGTAGAACAGTATCCTGGTATTGCTGTGGAGACAGTGACTGATTCCAGCCGCTACTTTGTAATTCGGATTCAGGATGGGACTGGTAAGGAAGTTGGGTTTTTGACTGGGATGAGATTAGAAAAATCCTTGATGCATGGCAATGAAAGTTGTCCCAATTACCTTTACGCACTTCTGTTTTCTAAATTTTTCCTCTCCTTTCTCCTAAAGGAAAAGGTAAATCCTAAAAGAAAAGATCAACATATTTGTAATAGCTATGAACACAAATTAAAGAGATGTGGAAATTAATAATTATAAATAAGTCAAAATGTCTGTCAAATCAAATAATGAACACATCTTGCCCACCATTGTAATGGTTTTTGTGGGACTATCTTAAGTCATGTACATGTATGGTGATAATTCCCTGTCTAATATATGCCAGAGATTGGCAAGCTTTTTCTGTAGAGTCAGAGTAATTATTTTAGGTTTTGTGGCCAAGTGATGTCTTTTGTAGCTACTCAGTTCTACTGGTATAGTATGAATGCAGGCCTAGGTAATTTGTGCAAATTGTTATGCTCGTGTTCCAGTAAAACTTTATTTACAAAACAAACTGGCAGCACTTGGCCCATGGGATATAGGTGATGTGGGAATGCCTGGTCTATGCTTTATATCAACAGACTTTTTCTAAATGGGGCAAAATTTGCAGTAGGGGATGCTTCCTGATCTGTTTTTCCTTTGTTCCTCAGGGCGTAGCGCTTTCATTGGCATTGGCTTCACGGATCGGGGTGATGCCTTCGACTTTAATGTGTCCTTGCAAGATCACTTCAAGTGAGTGAAGATTTTCTTTACTTACCAGGTTAAATGATTTGGGGAGAGCTGCTTCTCAGCTGAATGGGCATAATCTCTCTTCTTAGTTTCTTTATTTGATAAAATAGTTCATTATGAATATAACATTTCCCACTCTGTTCTTTACTTTATCTTTGTATCTGTTCTGTCTTATCCATTGCACAATGGCTTGAGTTGATGCTTTTGTTTATGCCGTTGGGTATAAACCTTTGCTTTTGGTATTTGCAGAATGCATATAGTAATAGCATGGCTGTGTGTGAGATGTGGGTAGCTGTGTGCAGATTTTGTTCCTCTCCATAGCTGGCATGCTTTGTGCCTATTGCAACATTTCTTCAGTCCCTGCGACTTTGGCACAACTGCAGTGGAGAGCACCATGTGTACTGTCAGCTGCCTACCTCAAGGGCAGGCCTTCCTCTCTCTGCCTTCTCCTCAGGACTCCTGGAAATTGCAGGCTGCATCATGGAAGGAAGGAGGATTTAACACCTCCTCAGTCCATCGCTCAAAGGGCAGCTCTCAACCATGGGGCTGGGAATTGATGGCTGAGTAACCTCCTTTAGAGGGATGAGTTTAATGCACATTCTTTGTGGTTCCACTGAGGTATTAGCACCCCAAATGCCCTCTTTTTGACTTGTCTTCTGTATTTACTTTTCATAGTCCTTCACTCCGCTTCCTGGAACCCTTTTTCACATATATTAGAAATACTCAAATTTGTATGTCAGACTCAGCTTTCAGGGAGCCCCAAGTTAAGATAACTCACTCTTTCCCTGAAGGTGGGTAAAGCAGGAATCTGAGATTTCCAAAGAATCTCAGGAAATGGATACTCGTCCCAAGTTGGATTTGGGTTTCAAGGAAGGACAGACCATCAAGTTGAGTATTGGGGTGAGTATGGTTGCCTC
>NW_004567135.1:14588768-14590295 GCF_000260355.1 Condylura cristata | reverse complement strand
GGCGGGTCAGGAGAGGTCTGCCACACCATGTGGTCACCTCCGGGGCAGGCGGGAATCGAACTCATGCAGAAGCGGCTTTTAGATTCTCAGTGCTGTGCTTTAACCTGCTGCGCCACCAGGGAGGGCCATTATTATTTTTTAATTAAATGGCATTTGGTACCAACAAGGTGATTTTGATAGCCTCTAGTAAGAGAGCAAAGCTTTTCTGGTGAACTTAGAGCCATGGTGTCTGGTAGGTTCTTCGGCAGAAAATGGGTGACTACAGAGAAGACTATTTCCTTATTGCACCTTAGTTAGCTACCACTGGTCTGGGAGTAAGGTGGAGCAAGATTTTGGTAACCCTCTGTGACCATATATCTGAATGTGCTTGGTGGCATTATTTAAGTTCTTTGAGTCGCAAGTATCCTCGTCAGCTCATGATGTAGAACTATTCCAGAGTTGTGAGCACTGTGAGCAATGTGAGGTGCCTGGCATAGCCCTGGAACATAAAATGTCATTTCTGAACCTTTTCCATTTCTTCACAAGGGCAGTTGTGAGAAAATGAGACCTGATGTAGATTTGTGAAAATATTTTTGCTTGTCCTTATTCCATAGTTGGAAAAAGAATAGTTATAGTTACTCTCACTTAAGGAATAAGATTATTGGAACTTGGAAAGGAATTTTCCTAAGACTACAGAAACCAGATTTTAGAATCTAGGCATATTAGCCTGATGTATTAGATAATGCAGATCATTTATATAAATGATTGCTCAGTGTAAGCTTTCTGGAATTTGTGAAGTAAAAAATGGTTGTGACCTATTTCTTTGGTAAGTTTCACCATAAGGCATTGGGGGGCTCCCTGGTGGCCTAGGGATTAAATCTCACTGTTGTCACCACGATGGCCTGAGTACAATCTCTGAGTAGGGCGCTAACCACACATGGTGCAGCAGATCTCTCCTGTCTCGCATGCTGCTCCCTTCAGCAGTGTATTTCAGTCAGCCTGCCTGCTCTGTTCCCCACTCTGTTTCTGGTGAATCCTCTCACCCCTCACCCCTCTGGCTGACACCCCAGTTTTTCTATGCATAAATAAATAGAAATTAATCTTTTAAATTAAAAAAAAGATAGTGGGGGTAAGATTTAAGATTTTTTTTAATGAACTAATTTTGAGGTAATTGGTAGATTCACATGTAGTTGTAAAAGAAAAACACAAAGCAATTCGTGTGTGCTTTCAGTTTCTCTCAGCAAATACATCTTGTAAAACTGTAGTCAAATTCCATAACCAGGAAATTGACGTTGATACCACCTACTCACCTCACTTAGATTTCATTAGTTTTACATGTTCTCAGTTGTATGTGTACGTGTGTTTAATTCTCTACCGTTTTATGGGAGTAGGTTCCCACCACCATGGTGAGGGCACAGAGGAGTCTTTCTGTAAAGATCCCTCATGTCACCCTTTATAACAGTACCTCCTCCCATAACCCTTGAGAATCATGAGTCTTTTCTCCATCTCTGTAGTTTTGTTATTTCTGGAGTTTTATATAAATAGAAA
>NW_004567135.1:14585225-14588148 GCF_000260355.1 Condylura cristata | reverse complement strand
GTCACCTCCGGGGCAGGCGGGAATCGAACTCATGCGGAAGTGGCTTTAGCTTCTCAGTGCTGTGCTTTAACCCGCTGCGCCACCAAGGAGGGCCTACTGTGGGTTTTTATGTGAACATAAATTTTCATTTTTCTAAGAATGAAAATCCTAAGATTTTTATCATATTTTTATTGTCCCCCCACCCCCAATTTTTCTCTTTATCTTCAGACATTCTTTTAGATTTGGACTCCCCTGCCCCTGCCCCGACATCAGCACCAGCTCCAGTTTCTGCTGCAAGCAATGACTTGTGGGGAGATTTCAGCACTGCGTCCAGGTATGACCTAGTAAAACCAACATAGAGAGCATATAGATGAGATGTACGGCCAAATGGAATCTGGAAGGCAGGACATTCACAGGTCATGTGGGGTTGCTGGCAGGTATTTAGGTAAGAAAGTGTGAGTGTGGGACGGTGGGAAAAGAAACCTGTCAATAAAGTTTGAGTGAGATATTTCAGGCTGTGGTAAGTAGTCTCTGAAATTCTGGGCAGTCATTTCTTGGAAACGATTTAGTGAAAGATGGAGTATTTGTCCTAATTTTATACCCTCAACTTTCTCTCTGTTCTCTTGTCTTACAGCTCTGTTCCAAACCAGGCACCACAGCCATCCAACTGGGTCCAGTTCTGAGCAGCACTGGCAGGATGTTATGGATAGACTTGAGGAATAAAATGATCCTGAGGGCACCAGTCTGTGAGGGAAGTTAGGCACCCCTTCCCTCCCTAGAACCAAAATTACTGGACAATCTTTCTCATAGCTTCTCCATTGAGTTCCAACTGGTTTATGCCTCTCCCCTACCTTAATACTTGCTATCCTGGCAAGAAAATCTCTCTTCTCTCCTGTTCACTATGAGGGCAGGGGAATAGTGGGTTTTTTCATATTTGGGCTAATGTGATTTAGGGCTCAAAAGGTCAGGGTCTCTTCAAAGGCGAAAATGACCTCTGTCCTCTGTAAAATTTTTCTCCATCTTTGAACTTCCTTAACTTTTTTCAGAATCATCTCATGACCCTTGTGTGCCTCTTTGTGAAGCCCTATTTAGCAATTGCAGGTAAAATCCTTGAAACGTCCTTTTTCACTAACCGAAGACTTTCAAAATGGACAGTCTAACCTCAGTGTTTCTAAATTCAGAATTTTGATAGGAGTAGGTATGAGGAAGCCCTGTACTGGGTTTCTGCTATGTGTCCTCCTTCAGGCTTATCCTGGTCAGTGAACACCCAGTGCTGGTGCAGCTCCATCGCCCTCTCGTGTGTTTACATGTTTCCTATGATAAGAGGGTTGTGTGGGGGGGCACCCCACTGTCCTGTGTTTGTTGAGTAGTGCAGATCTCTGATGAGTGGTGTCTCTCAGATAAAGGAGGTTCAAGGAGCTGTTTTCCAAGGTATATTCTAGAGAAGCATTTGCTTTCTTGCGGCTCCATCAAGCTGCTGTGTTTGAAGCACAGCATTGCTTTCTATTGGCCCCATTATTTGACCGAAGTTGAAGGGTTGAGAGTTTTTAACCTCATCTGTAGAGCAGAGAGGTTGAAAACACTTACCTCTTGTTCATACCCACATTGCCTTGCTGCCTGGGTAGCTGTTCCCTTTCCAGAAACATTTCTTTCTCAGTCTGTCTAGCTCTTAGTAGGAAACTGCTAGTATGCGCACCATCCTCAGCAGGAGGCTGGAGAGGCGTGGCTTCACGCCGTCGGTTTTGCCGGGTGACGGCTTTGCTACCCTCACCCAGGGTGTCTCAGAAATGAGTTGTTCTCCCATCACGTCCCTTCCCTTTGTCCCACCATTCCTTTTACGAAGCTGTGAAGAGTTCCTTTGTTAGATGAACAGGCACTACCTATTCTGTTTGCTACTGGGCGGTTTGAAGGATGAAATTCTGGCGGAAGGGTGCCCTTATATTTAGTTTCCAAATGCATAGATATGTATTCTGTCCTTGATTTCCTTCTTGACTCTTTCTGATTTTGGGTCCATATTTTTTCATTGCCACCCCTTCCAGGCAGCTCTATTCTTACAGAGCCATGGCAGGATATTTTAAAATTCCACTAGAAAACACTAAAAGGAAACTATAGAATCACTAGTGACTAACTACCGGAAACCTATTTTCTCAATCTTCCTCCATGTTGTGTTCTTTGTATTTTCAAGATGATAATATATTATGTATTTGAATTGCTGGAACATTGAAGATGAAGATATATGTATATAAAGCGTATGCTGTATTGGTGCAATAATGGTAATTAAAGCTATGGAAAAAAGCAGCCTCTCTTTAATTTGCCTACTTAATTACATATTTAATTAACCTAATAAAATGGACTAGTAGGTAATACAAGGACATTTTATGTGTATTGCTCTGTTTCAAGAAAGAGGGCCTTAAAGTGAGGCTGGGCCTTCCTGTTCATCATCCCAAGCCCACGGAGTACGCTTGTAGAGGTCTTTTATGGTCGTCTGCTGCTGCAGTACATTTCATTTGCTCAAATTACCTTCATGATGGAGGGGACCTCTCACCTCCGGTGCCTATAAGTAGCATAACTGAAAGGACTCAGTATAAGAGAGAATTGAAGTCTGTGGTACAGACTTGGGAAGGCAGAGGCTCTGGGAGCTCTCATTCAGTGATTGTCTCAAGATGAATCTGAAGGGTGTGGATGCTTGCTATGCTTATTTTATAAACGTTCTCTTACCTCTTGTTAAGGATAGGGCTTAGATGGTTCCCCAACCACATTCTTGTCATTACTGAGATTGCAAGGCCCTGCCATAATAGATGGCTTGCCTTTAGTTTGGTTTATTGATTGATTTTTGCATACAAAAACTAGGATGTGAGCCAGAGGTGGGGGGTGTTGAGAGATTCACCAGAAACAGGGTGGGGAGCAGAACAGGCCGACTGACTGAAATACACTGAGGGGAGCA
>NW_004567135.1:14578525-14584765 GCF_000260355.1 Condylura cristata | reverse complement strand
AGATTGACAAAGTACACTGCTGAGGGGAGCAGCGGGCGGGTCAGGAGAGGTCTGCCATGCCATGTGGTCATCTCCGGGGCAGGCAGGGATCGAACTCATGCGGAAGCGGCTTTAGCTTCTTAGTGCTGTGCTTTAACCCGCTGCGCCACCAGGGAGGGCCCAGTACACTCTTTTTTTTAATACTTTTCCTTCAAAACCTAACTGCTGACATCTTCCTGTCCTGTAAAGCCACACAAACAGTAACTCACAAAATGTTATCCGTCCTCTCAGTCTCTGAAGGATGATGTTCCTTGTTTGGTTTGGTGTTAAAATTCTCTTCTCCATTAATATATAAGCTCTTTGAATATGAGAACCATGCCTCCTTTCTATATGCCTTAAATACTTGTTGAATTAGCAATAACTTTAGTGAAGAACCCCTGGAAATCAGTAAGGTGGTGTTTTTCCTTCTTTTACTCATCCTCACTTGTGTTGTCTCTAGCTACGTGGCATAGGTGTCCCTTGTATGCTCTGTCATAGTCACAGAAGGTCTCATTGGTATGCTCACAGTCTATTAGGGACCAAGAAAAGAGCACTTTGGTAAGTAGACCCAATGGCCAGGGAAAAAGAAAAACGATATTGTATGGTCTCATTTTACTTATCATGACTGGCTAAGACAACGTTGCACTTTTTCTAGCCATTTATGTTATTGCTTCTTAACTATACATCAAAAAATACATACGGTTTTTGGTTATTGACCTCATCCTCAAACATACTCTTGAGAAAGAATGGAAAAATGTATTTATGTGGAAATTCTTTAAATCTGGGAGATGTATAGGTTTGTGATGGTTTCATGGTGATTTTATGGCCTGGCTGTTATTTCAAACTTGTGTTAGAATTGTTATCTTTACTTCCGTTTGAAAAGTATCAATATAAGACCGTGCTATATTTAAAAAAAAAAAAAAAAAGCTCTGGTCTATTTGAATTGCCTACCTCTAAGTCAGAAGTAAAAGAATTGTCCATTGTGACCTCATGCTTTGCCTGTGAACTTAAAGATAGTGCCATCCCTTCAGTTAATCATTATGTATCACATCACTGGGTTTTTGTTTGCTTTCCAATATTTTCTTTTATTACATATACTCTGCCAAGGCATCTATCATCAAAAATGAAGTTCTTGCAGACCATTGCATCTGCCTGCTTCTCAGCATGGGGACACTAGGGGGCGTGCTCCCTCCAAGTCTCGCACAACTAGAAACCATGCTGTTCAGACCTGGTGACGGGCATTTAAAAAGGAAGAAATAAACGCTGTCAAGGGATAGTTCATCTATGAAAACTGAACCTACGACTGAACCAAAGTTTGTTGGCAATGTAGAAAGTAGTTTTTTTCGGTAGACAGAAAACGAATTACAGAATGATACATCATTATACTTTAATAATTAAAATGGGGAATTCACATTAACTTTAATGACTCCTTTTGCCTCCCAGCTTCACCAATAATAGATGAATAACGGGCAGTGGAGCAATGGTTAACAGCACAGATTTGGTAGGAGACACTGCCTTGGTACAAAATGTTGCTGTCACTTAGTGCTTTGGGACACTGAACAGGATTTTTAACATCTTTATGCCTCAGTTTCCTCAAAATGAAGATAGTAGTTCCCACTTTTTAGGGTTATTGTGACAGTACAGTAATGTTTAAGTATCCAGGACAGGGCCAGGCAATAATTTTTTTTCAAAGATTGATTTATTTATGCATACAAGAACTGGGGTTTAGGCCAGAGGTACAGGGGTGGATTTACCCGGGAGTAGAACAAGCACATCTACTGAGATACTGCTGAGGGGAGCAGCAGGTGAGAGAAAAGAGTTCTGCTGTGCCATGTGGGTCAGGTCCCTGGCCAGGGGGGGCATCAAACTCATTCTGCAGTGGCTGCCGATAGCTTGATAGAGCCGAGATCTTAACCACTGTGCCACCCACAACGCCCAAGGCAACAATAAAAACATTCAATAATGAATAAAGATTTGATGCAATAATGAGTAAAGGTTTGAAGAAAAGAACCTGTGCACTGTTGGTGGGAATGTAAACTGGTCCAGAAGCTGGGAAGTAGTACAGAGGATCTTCAGAAAATTGAAAGCAGAACCAGCCTATGATCCAGCATTTCCACTTTTGAATATTTATCTGAGGGATGAGTAAGAAGTGAAAACATTCATTTGGAGAGCTCTCTGCTCCCCCATATCTATAGCAAGTCATGGAAACAACCGCAGTCTCTATTGATGGATGGATTGATGAAGATGTGTCAGTGAAAGATCATTCAGCCATTAAAAGAGAAAAATCCCACCATAGACTGACCTGGCGGGCGCTAAGCCAAGTGAAATCAGTCAGAAAAAGACAATACTGCATAACTCATTTATATGTAGAATCTAAAAAGGAAAAAGAAAAATACCAAACTTAAAAAGTTCAGCTTTGTGTTTACAAGAGGAATTTTTGGTTTCTTGTTTTGCTTTTTGCATCTCTACAAGATGATGGCTGCCACCTAAACTAACCGTGGTGGTCACTTCGCAGTGTATGTATCCATTATGCTGGATTCTTAAACTTACACGGCACTGCGTGGTAGTAGTATATATGTGTATGATTCAGAGGTCTAAGCCCACACCTCTTCAGATGTATGTTATCACATAACAACGACCATCCAGGGACCCATAGTCCTTCATGTATGAGGCAGGTATATGTCTGTAAAACTGGAAACTAAAAACTGCACTTGGGCAGTTCTGTGTTGGTGTTGACTGCCATCATACTGATGTGCCACATGATGATGTTCTGGTCATTGATGGACTTCATGGATGACGGTGGCCTGAGTGTGTAGTAAATTGTATAAGCATGTTGATGTTTGCACAGTGATGACATTGCCTAATGACATACTTCTCAGACCCTCGCCTCATCACTGAGTGATGCTTGACTCTAGTACTATTTGACTAATTTTTCTAATTCTAGCTGTCAGGATGTGGAATAAAATGGTAAGTTTAAAGGCAAAATGATGGATATTATTTCCTTTTTTATTCTTTAAATTTTTATTGAGAGATGCCTGACATGGTATAGGCTAAATGCTAGCTGTGTTGATTTGATACACTCATATATTACAGTATGAGATTACCACTAGAGAGTTTGCTAACACTTTGCTTGTTTTACTAAACACAGTACCCACAAGGTCCATCCTTGTTACAAATAGCAGGGTTTAACCTATTTTGTTTAAAGATTCACTAATTTATGCTTACAGAACTGGGGTACAGGCGAGAGGTGTGGTGGATGAGAGGATTCACCAGAGACAGATTGGGGAGCAGAACAGGCAGATCTACTGAAATACACTGCTGAAGGGAGCAGCATGCAGGCCAGGAGAGGTCTGCCCAGCCATGTGGCTCAGCTCCCTGGCTGGGAACTCGTGCTTCAGTAGCTTTGGAGAGCTTCGAATGCATTGCTTTAACCCACTGCATCACCAGGTTAAACAGGAAGCCCTGTTTAACCTTTTTTTTTCTTATAGCTGAGTAATAGTCCAAATGTGTATATACCACAACTTTATCCAATCGTCTGTCAATGGGCATTTAGATTGTTTCCTGTTCTTAGCTATGGTAAATAATGAACAATTTGGCCATTATAAATATGTGCTCTACATTCAGCAAATATGTGAGTGTATATTATCTCTTTGAATTAGTGTTTTTGTGTTTAGGTAAATACCCAGAAGTAGGATAGCTGGATGGCATGGGTTTCTATTTTTCAGATTTTGAATAGTTTCCATATTGCTTTGCATAAAGGCTACACCAACTTACATTCCCACCAATAGTATGGTGGTATCCCCTTCTCACCCTCTCCAACACTTGTTTTTTGTCTTTTGGATAATAACCACCCTCACAAATGAGGTGATAGCTCATTATAATTTTGAGTTGCATTTACCTTATAGTTAGAGATGATGAACATCTCATGGTCCATTGGTGATGAAAATGGGGAAATGTTGGTTCATCTCTTCCATCCAGTTTTTAGTTTGGTTTTGTTGAGTTCTTTATATTCTATATTGAGTCCTTAAGATATTTATGCTTTGCAAGTGTGTCGGTAGGACACCTTTTCAATTTTTTTTCTTTAAACAAGTGATTATGAATTTATTAAAAAGGTTGACTTAAACATTTGCAGTGGTTACTTCAGCCTCAACCCCTGGCTCAATGCTGATGGGAGTAAATATATTTAACAATCTCAGGAGACAACCAAGATGAAAAAATGTACAAAATGAAGAATGAGGTAAAAAAAAATTTAAAAAACAAAATAAAAACAAAACAATCTAAGGAGGACTGTCCAGGTAAATGAGTCACTTGCGGATCCTCATCTGAAAGTGACCCCAAGTCTTAGAACCTTCGCCACATGGAGTTTCCCTTGCAGTGATCCTCAGAGTCTCAGTGGGCATCAGAACTTGTCCTTTCACTTTGAGGTTCTTATCCTTTGAGCTGCTCATCAAGTAGGTACAAACCTCCAAAGATTTCACGTTGTGTCTGGTTAGAGTCATCTAACTAGGTGAATTGCTGTCTCCAGTTTGTTGGGTGTTGTCCGAGTATCTTTAAAAGCCACAGCTGTGGAGTGGCTCCCTGAGCTGCTTGTTCCTGGGGAGAGAGAACAGCGGTGAATCTGAAACAGGAGTTGAGATGATGATCAGCCCATCTTCTGTGAGGAAAAAAAGTACTTTTTCATTTTGATGCAAAATTTCATACATATCCATTTTCCAATGTAATTTGCTAGAAATAGTAGGCTACTTTTTTCATCTGTGTGTGGGCATGTCTTCATGGCATGTGAGCATTGTAGCATTCCCTCATTTAGACTAGCCCGAAGTGGGAGGTTTCTAGGGCTAACCTCACTTCTGATAAACTGCCTATCATGTGTGGGTCCCTATTATTCCTCAGGTTTGAGAACTCATTAGAAAAACTCACTGAACTGAGAAAAGGGCCATCATATTTATTTTAGTAAAAAGATAAAAGTCAAAGCAGCCGAAGGAAGAGACACATCAAGTGAGTTCTGGGAGAGGCCCAAATATGGAGATTTCATTGTTTTCTTCCTGGCACACTATCATGTGACAGACTATTGCCAACCGGAAGTGCTCACCTGAAGTTAGATGCCCAGAGATTTTTTAACTTTTTTTTTTAAATTTTTAAATCATTTTGTGCCTTTTCCATCTCAGTTGTAATCTCCATGGACTTCCTATCACCGATCCACCTATGTGCCATCACATACTCCTGGGCACTCCCTCCCTCACCTTCATCATTTTTAGTCCCATTCCCTCTCCACCCCCGTAACATGTCTCTGGAATATAGTTGTTCATTATTATTTTCTCCCCTGGTCCTTTATGCTCCTGCTATGAATGAAACCATCTGGTATTTTTCCTTTTCTTTCTGGCTTATTTCACTAAGCATGATCCCTTCCAGCTATTTTGTTGATACAAAAGGCATGAGTTTATCTTTTTTGATTGCTGAGTAATATTCCATTGAGTATACGTACCACATCTTTTTAACCCAGTCATCTGGAATGCATTAAATAAATCATCTGCTACAAGATTGAATCCAGTCTCTAGCATCTCTCCCCTCCCTCATTGATATCATATGATTTGAAGCCCCAACCCTTTAATCCCACAGTTGGTCTTTCTGGCCAGTCCCCATCTTAAATTGTTTGTTAAACTATGTAGAAGACCATGAGGAGTGACTTCATTAGCACTAAGTATCAGGGCCCACCAGGAATGACAAAAAACACTCTATTACTTAGGCAAGTCCAAGGATTTGGAGGCTGCTTCCCAGGAAATGGGATATAGGTCAGCGGAGTTCTATAGCATAGAAACAACCTGGAAAGGATAAATGAACAAGCAGAGGTTCATCATTAACTTCTCGAGTGGTAGAACCTCCTGTCTACTCCTCAAAATAAGGTCCCATACACATATGCTGTGCAACCAGTACTAAATCCATGTGTTATTAGTAAAGCTCAGTTTCTTTAACATTTTCTTTTCTTCATAGAACTGGAGAATAGGCCAGAGGTAAGGGGGGTGAGAGGATTTACCAGAGTCAGAGTGGGGAGCAAAACAGGTAGATCTCCTGAAACACACTGCTGAGGGGAGCAGAGGGCAAGACAGGAGAGGTCTGCATTGCCATCTGGGTTAGCTCCCTGGCTGGGATTGAACTCTGGCTGTAGTTGTGATAGCGCTTAGACTTAACCCACAGGCCACCAAGGCAGTGTGGGGGGTGAGAGGA
>NW_004567135.1:14570625-14577360 GCF_000260355.1 Condylura cristata | reverse complement strand
TATATATATATATATATATAATAAAATAAAACAGACCTACAGAGTTCTTTTGCTCCATCTGCCATGCAAGACATGATCATCTATGTGAGAGATGATTATCTATGAGCTAGCAAAGTCACCCTCCCTGGATGTGGAATCTGTCTGCACCTTGATCTTGACTTCCTGGCCTCCAGGAATTTAAGAAATAAATAATCATTTAGCCACCCAATCTTTGATATTTTTGTTATAATAGCCCAAATGAAAAAAGACAAAAGAATTGGGGTAAGTAGTATTACTGTTCTAAGCCATGTATTTCTTCCTCAGTGACGCGTCTCCTTGTAGATATAGTGTCCTTACTTCCTGGCCCCATTCACGGATCTTCCAGCTGCCTTGCATTGACCAACAGGATCAGTGTGGACCTAGTATACACGTTATCTGAATAGATGAAAATAAAGTTGCCTGATTAGTCATGGATGAGATGCATGAGCATGAAAGAGAATACTTCCAAGTTGGTTAGTCAACAAAGTATTAGTTCTCATGGATGCATAAGACTGCTTGAATTTTACTTTTGTGGAGTGAGTTCAGATAATACAGTTCTCAAAAAAGACTTCTGTAGTTGCTTAGTTCCTCTTTTCCTTTCCTTCCTATTTGTTTCCTTAACCCTTTGAGTTCCTTCTCACTGTGCTGGTGCTGGGGATTGGGCCACCGTGAGAGAGGTTTGCAGAGTAGAAGTTCTCTTTTCAAAATGACTACAGAGATCACTTATGCTGAAGTGAAGTTCAAAAATGAATCCAAGTCTTCAGACCCTAAATTAGAGGTTCCAGACCCTTTATCAAAGGTTCCTGAAGGTAAGAGTTTCTGAGGGTCAGATGTAATGCTAAGAGGGAAGAGGAAGAGATAATTTTGTGAACTAAGCATGGAATCTGCGAGATTCTGGTTCTCCAATGGGTCACAGTGGGGAAATAGGAGCATTCTCAGAAGGTTGAGTTGTCTGAAGATAAGCAGTAAAGGGTTGTACAGCTGTGCTAGAAAGAAACTGAGACAGGAGAAATTCACGGCAGTTCTGAGCTGAGGAGAGTGCTGATGTGCTGAGAAGCTGTGGCCCCCAGCACCTGAGGCGGAGACTGCAGTCATGAGGTTGGTTCAGGTCTTGAAGTCCTCAGCCCAGAGGCAGGGGCTGTGTGTGAATAGTGGGCTATGTGCTTTGATCAGCAGGAGGGGAAACAGTTTGGGTGGAGAGTGTTGTGGGTTTATTTGTTAGTTTAGTGAAATGGAGGAAAAGACCACTGCAGTTGAAAGATGAGCAAGTCTTTCAAAGAAAATCCCTTACATCTCAAGAGAAAATACTCTGCTATCTGATAATCCATCCTTAATCATCTCTGAGATGGACTCAACTAAAACTGGGAGCAAGTGAAAAGTAATTTGGGTAGCAAGTATGATAACTCAGATATGGTGCAAAAGAGAAAAAAAGGCTCTCAGAATGTAAGAACTGATGAGTAGGGGTCGTGATTACTCATATTTTTGAAAACATTCCTGTGGAGTTATGGAGAATACTCAGGAAAACTGTCTATCTCCTAAAAACATTGTACAAATTTTACTATTCTATGTTGGAACATTCATTATAGAAAGAATTGAAAATCTAGAGGTGCACACAAATTGATTCTTGCCATCTAGACATACCTTAAATTTCAGTGTTATGTACTTCCAGGTATAAATATTCCTTTTTTTCTAAAAATGTGATTATATACATTACTAAGTTCCCACTCCCCCATTTAGAAATATATCATTACTTTGAGAAAATATTTCTTTGTGGTATAATGACATGCAACAATATATTAGCATCTGGTGTACTACAATGTAATTCTTTGACATCTTTATATATTTGTAAAATGATTACCTCAATAAGTCTAGTTTAATTTGTCACCGTACATGGTTCACAAGAATGTTGTGCTTGTAATGAGTATATAAGATTTATTCTCTTAGCAACTTTCAAGTATGCATAATATTTAATAACACTGTAATGTATAATGTAATTAACTATAGTACCTTACTGTAGTGTATCCCCATGCCTTATGTATTTTATGACTGGAATTTTGTACCTTGTGTATGGTGTGCCAATGCTATGGGAGAATATATATACATATGCATTAAAAGTTGCTAGGAGGATATATATCAAAATACTAGCAACTATTATTCTCAGTGGCAGGAATTCGGTACTTTTATGAGTTTTCCAAAGTTTCTGCAATGAACATTATTATTTTCTTCCTATTTTCATTTTATTTCAAATGTCATATTGTTAGAAATAGTATGTCATCTAAGAAAAGGGAGAAACAGAAGGGAAAGGGAAGAACAAGGAAAGTTCAGTATTCATTACTGATGAAATTAATTTGATTTTTCCTTCAGCTCCTCTCACAGAAAAGACCAGCCCTCTCAATAGTAACCCTCTCAAAAGTAACTCTGGTATTATCAAGCTACTTGTTGCCACTTTGCTGATATTTATGCTATTGACGATATCATTTTTTACTGCTTTTATCGGTAAGTATCCAACTGAGTCAATGAGCAATGTCTGCCCTGCATGAAGAGACCCGTTAGACACTGACCTTCATCTATGGGTTTGTCCAGGAATTGGGAAAGAAGTCTTTTTAGACGGTTATAGACTTAATGATTATCCATAGATTTTCTTTATTTGAATTTGTTTTTGCCCTTTTGTATAAGTTACTCTTCTATAAAATATAATGGGATCTACGCTGCAAGAAATTGAATATATATATATATGCAAGTGTTTCTGGTAGAAAGTGAAAGCTACAGCACCATTTCTACACTTGCCAGTTGTGTGAGGAGGAATCTATCTTTAGCAATGCTTATGAGGCCAGACCTTTTTGAATGTAGAGGCACATATTCTGGGGTGAGCTGACAGACAAGAAAGAAATGGGAAGAAATATTCCAGAAGAGTTTCCCAATGGATTTTCACCTAAATTATTTCTGTCCTGGCCATGACAGTGTGAGATCTAAACGTCAATTTGCTAATAGTTAGGATTTCTATATATCTTTGTCTTTAAGAATTTATCAGATTTTCAAAAGGTATAAAAGCCAGCATATATTTGGGTAAATATTTTACTCATTCATTTAGTCACTCAGTAAACAATGATGGCCATCCATAGCTCTTGGTCTCAGAAAATTCAGAGGATTGTGGTACTGTGAAATGAACCAGTGGTTATAACACTGTCACAGTGGTAACAACCAGCACAGTGGGAGTCATGGGAGACACAGACAGACTTTTAGAGGAGGTGAAGTCTGCAGCTCTATATAGGAAGAATGATTCAGAAATGTGAGAGACCATGAAAACACTGGGGGAACATAAATATAAATAACTGGAATATGAGCTGCTAAATTAAGTATGAAAAATGAAGTAGTGGTAACAAGCAGGACTCATTTCAGGAAAGAACTGCATACAATTGTAAGAAATCTAATTTTCCCTTTGACGTTTACTACATCCATTTTCTTTTTAATAAATCATTCTAAAACCTGATGAATTAAAGAAACTACTTAGCTCATGATCCAGCGTTTTGAAAGGAAGTTTGGATTGGGCTCAGTTGGGATGTTCTTTTGGTTCTAGCTGAAATTATTCCTGCAAAAACAGTAAAGTAGTTTACTTTTTGAGGAGCAATTTGGTCACATTTTCTTTTCATAATTCATTAGACTAATCTGAGCTTGCTTAAATGGTGACTTTCAAGATAGTGGTCTTCCAGAGTGAGTGAGACCTTAGCTTGGAACTAACTAGCATTACTGTGGCACATTTTATTTGCCAAAGGAAGTCTTAAATCGAATTCAATTTATATGATTACACCTCACATACTTAAAGATGAGCGATCAGCTTGCAAAGGGGTATGGACATAGGGAGAGTTGAAAACTATGGTTATTTTTACAATGTGCCACACTCATGGAGAGGCATTGAAGAATTTAAAATATGGGTGTAACATAAGAAAATTTGAATAATACAAGTGTGCTGTTGGAGAGGAGCATAAAATAGATACATCAGGACAAAATTGGAAGCTAAGAGAACAGAAAGTCAGTTCATTATGAATTGAAAAAACATTGTTACCTTATTTAATGCTAGCAGTAGTAGAGAAAGAAAAGAAGGGATAGCTCTGAATGCTTGTGAAGAAGTAGAATCAAAGATTAGGGGGTGATGAATATTTAGATCAAGAATAAGAGTTTAAGAGAAATTAAATGTGGCTTCACTACTCTGACTTGGTAACTCAGAAGTTATGAAATACTCAGAGGCAGATAGAATAGGATGTGTTGTAGCTTTGGGATGAAGATTTAAATTTTGGGAATTTAGAATTCGAGTTAGATATGACTCTTCAACCTCAGTGGACATATACAGTATGAGACATTTGTCTGGGTTTCAATAGAGAGGTCTAAGCTTCGGAAGATGTTTGCATGTAGGTAGTAGTGGAAACCATGGGGACACCTGATACCACTCAGGGAAAGGATTTAGTATGAGAAAGAAGGTATGCAAAGAATTCTGAGGAATATTAAACTTGAAAAAATTTTATCTTTTTACGGTGGGACTTATGAAGGTTTATAAGGAGAAACAGCAAAGAAGGTGAGGCAAAAACAGGAAAGAGTAGTGTCCCAAGAGTTAAGGGTGAGTTGTGTCAAGAACTGCAGGAAGTCAAAGAGGAAGATACCTAGCAAGAGGCCCTAGGCTGTTACTGATGACCCACTGCAAGAGCAAGTTAGGGTGGTGATGGAAGCAGAAGCCCGCATGTGGGGATCAAGGATCAAATGGGAGGTGCAGAGGATAGAGAAAAAGAGTTCACTGGAGGGATAGAAGTTAGTTTTAAGTTGTGAGAGATGAGCATATCAGTGCACTGAGGGTTAAAAGACTTGAGGTAGAGAGGACACAGAGGAAGATGAAGAGAACAGTATCCTCCTGGTCGTGCTAGAATTGTTTGATACCCGTTCTACAAGTAAAACCAGAACTTCCCCAAATTAACTCAGCTTTTTCCCAAAGGCCCTCTCTTTGAACATCCTCAGATGGAAGGTTTAAACCATTTTCTCTCCATACCTCATCCTCCAGGTTTAGTGTTTGTACTTGTCATCTATTTAGTATTGAGGGGGGAGATGAATGAATTCCTTTAGACACATTATAAAGGAACTATGTCATGTCCTCTTTCAAGTTCCATCTTCAGCTATTCCTGGAGAAGTCTATGGTCTCAAACACAGGTGGATTAACTTTTGTGTATGTGGGAACATTTTTCCATAGGCAGGATTCTCCCATAATCAAGTAACTGGGCATTTGTAGAATTTATTCCATTAAAAAATACAAGGAAGTAACTATACAAAGCAAAATGCTAGCTGGAAAATGTATGGTGTTATCCTGTTTTTCAGTTCTTTCTCAAGAGCTTTCTAAGCTTCAAGAGAGTTCAAGAAAAATGAATGGAGAGCTTACTAGAGGTAAAAATTAGTATGAGTGCACTTCATTTTGGACTATACTGTCTAAGGATCCCAGTATTTCTAGAAATATTCATGGAGAGAACATGCTCAGAAGTTGAGTTGCATGATCATTTTAAGCTTTGAGTAGTGTAAAAATAATAAGGATTTAAAATTCTCACGTGCATGTCTTTAACATCATTGGGAGGAAACATCTTAATTTGTGAAAAAATGTTTCATTCCTTCTGGATTTCTCAGGCTTCATTTCTTTCTGAATGTTCAGTGTACACGTGCTTGCTTTCTTACATTGTCCATTTTACCGTTGGGGACTCAGTCCCTTGCTTGCTGTGCCCTGTGACTTACCCTAAGAGATTTTTTTTTTTTGCTTTATGTCCAAGGCTTCTTTCGTATATTTTCTATTACTGCGTTAAAAATCAGTAATTTGGGGCCTCCCTGGCATTGTAGGGGTTAAGTCTCAGTGCTATTACCCCACATGGCCTGAGTTCTATCCCCAGTCAGGGAACTAACCCACATGTGGTGCAGCAGACCTCTCCTGTCTCACCTGTTGACCATACACCTTTCATAGAAATTAATTTAAAATGAATCATAGACCTAAATGTAAAATCAAAGCTAAGCAATTTCAAGGAGAAATATTGAAGAATTATAGGTGATTTGGTTTTGGCAATGAGTTTTTATTTACTAACTGTAGCATAATTAAAAAAAAACCAGCATGGTAGACATTATTAAAATTAAAACTTTGCCGTGTTTCTTCTTATGTGTAAATGACACATTCTTGAGGATAAAGAGGACACCAAACAAATCTCAGTAAATTTAAAAAGAATCAAATCATACCAATAGCTTCCAATCTGTAATGATATGAAAGTATAAATTGTCATAACATGAAAAAACTGGAAAAGTATATAAATATGTAGAAATTAAACAAAACACTCTTTTTCTACCTTTTAGGGTTTTAACTAAACATTTTTTGTGATTCTGTTTTCATTCCAATCTTAGCTTATTTGTTACACTCCTTTTTAGTGGTTGCCCTAAATTTGTGATATCAATTTATGTCAGTGCCAAGCCCACTTTTAAGTAACTAAACAATTTCATGTGTAGTGAAAGTATTTTATTTTATTTTTTAAGAGATTTATTTATTTATGCAGACAGAACTGGGGTACAGGCTAGAGGTGCAGGGGCAGCGAGAGGCTTCACCCGAGACAGATTGGGGAGCAGAACAGACCAACTGACGAAGTACACTGCTGAGGGGAGCAGTGGGTGGGTCAGGAGAGGTCTGCAGTGCCATGTGGGTCAGCTCCC
>NW_004567135.1:14566737-14569385 GCF_000260355.1 Condylura cristata | reverse complement strand
TTCAGCTTCTTAGTGCAGTGCTTTAACCCACTACGCCACCAGGGAGGGCCCCAAATTAACTTTTTAAGAGAAAGAAGTTTTTAGTGATATAAGGAAGTTCAGTCATAAGGAGTCACACTTAAAAATTAAATGACGTTAAAGAATCTGAAATTATGAAAGGAAAATGATTTAATCTACAAATGTTTTACATGGACAAGTTTGAAGACAGCCAGTGAAAAAATGAGAGGGGTTGGGAGTGTGAGATTAGAATATATTATGAGTATGGATAGAAATAACTTCCATATAAGTTGATAAATTGATCATAACTATATGTGCATTTGTGTCCATACTAATTTATCTGTAGAAGTCCTAACCCCAAAATGTAATGCTATTAGGAGGTGCTCATGTCATGATGGGATGGGACCCTCAGGAGTGGGATGAGTGTGCTTACAAGAGAGACCCACACATTGCCTGGTTCCTTCTACCTTGACGGACACAGCAAGTAGAAGCCTGTATGTACCGGAAGCAGGAGGCTTTCACCCAGCCATGTTAGCACCCTGATCTGGGGCTTCCTCCCCCAGAGGGTGAGAAACTGTTTATGAGCTACCTGTTATACAGGTTGAACTGACTAAGACAAACTTTACTCTCACAAGTGACGTCTTGGCTGGTGCTGCTCAGCCAGAGAAGACCTAGACTCCCTGGCTGCATCCCGCGTGGCTCTTAATGGGTCCTCTCCTTTTCTTCTCTTCTCCCTGAGGCCACCAAGGTCTCACTTCAACCTGAGTCCTCTCAAGATAAAAACTCCTTTCTTTTCACCCTTAGAATTTCATTACCCAGAACTTGACTCCAGAATCTCATTACTACATCGGGCTGACTAAAACACGCATTCTGCATCAGAGAAGACACTGGCAGTGGGTTGACCAGACACCATACCAGGAAAGTGCCGCGTGAGTATGGAATTACATAAGGGATGTCTGAGTCCCGGGTCATGAGGGGGCTTTAGGGGCCCAACACTCAGAATAAAATCAGTTTTCTTTTATCTTTGAGTATTAGGTTAAATGATAGCTGTAATCATCACAAGAAGGGCTCTGAGAGGAAGTGTCATTTTTTTCTCCCCCTGTAGAATTTCAGAATGGGAATTTAGAGAATGGAGAAACCTTAGTCAAAGTTTTCTAGCAGAAGCAGCCAGGGGTCCCCAAACCGAGGTGCTTTGAGGCTGGAGTTGGTGCTTTTAGTTATTATATTACGTTCTCTCAACATGATAGAAATTCATGCCCATTAGGATCATAACCAGTGATTAAGGTTTAATTTCCCTCATAAAGCAAATAAGCTAAATTCTAGTAGCCTTAAATATCTATATACTCTGTTGAAATTTATAATTTGCACATTTAGACATTACTCCCTTTGATCCACATATCTCTGACTGAAGTACATAGGGATATCATGCTAGTCTCCTTTTTTTTTTTTAAGATTTATTTATTTATGCATACAGAACTGGGGTTCTATATGGGAAGGGGTTCTGGGATACAGAACTACCTCCTGGCCAAAGGTATAGGAGATGAGAGGGACAGCAGGGACAGAGTGGGGAGCAGAACAGGCAGATCAAAGAAGTACACTGCTGAGGGGAGCAGCAGGCCAAACAGGAGAGATCTGCTTCACCATGTGGGTCACCTCCTGGCCGGGATCAAACTTGCATCCAAGTGGCTGCTGCCAGCTTACAGTGCTGTGCTTTAACCCGTTGCGCCACCAGGGAGGGCCTAGTCTCCATTTTTAAGGTCTGACAACAGGCATAGTAGTAGATTCAGAGTTTTTTGTTTTTAAAGATGTATTTATTTATGCTTACAGAACTGGGGAATAGGCCAGAGGTGTGGTGGGTGAGAGGAGTCACCAGAGACAGAGGGGGGAGCAGAACAGGCAGATCGAGGAAGTACACTGCTGAGGGGAGCAGTGGACAGGTCAGGAGAGGTCTGTTGTGCTATGTGGGTCAGCTCCCTGGCTGGGGATTGAAATTGTGCTTCAGTGGCTGCGGAGAGTTTCATAATGCAGTGCTTTTCACCAGTTGTGCCACCAGGGAGAGCCCATATTTAGAGTTTTAATGTAGTTCTTCAGACCCTCGAAACACCATGTAGAAAAAAAAGAAAAAAGAAAAAACCTCACTAAGTCATCATTCATTGTCAGGACTGTGTCCTTCCACTTACTGGAAATAACATGCCAAGAAACCAGGCTGGCGATAGGCGAATGATCCAGACATGAGTTAGTTCCCATAATATTTCTGTCATGAAACATCATCAAATTTCAAAATAAAGACCCAAAACACTCCTAATACCATTTAATTGTTTTTACTCATCTGTCCACTCAGTTTCTATCTCACTTGCTGCAGTTCAGGGTTTGGGGACTAGTGCCGCTCAGGACAGCTCAGAGCATTAGGGGGCAAACAGGCCCCGTGAGGAGGCGCTTCCAGCTAGATCCTGTGTGGCAAGTCCCTCTCGCCCCGTCAGAGGGGACAACACCCGGGTGGGAGGACACCAGAGCACCTGGTACACCACACCGATAGAAGGAAAACATGCAAACTCATGCAGACTGACTCAGCAGGAATTTCCCTTTTTTGGTTTTATTGCCAATTAAAAAAATATATTTATTTTATTTATGTATGCATACAAGAACTGGGG
>NW_004567135.1:14537932-14565997 GCF_000260355.1 Condylura cristata | reverse complement strand
GAAGTACACTGCTGAGGGGAGCAGCGGGCGGGTCAGGAGAGGTCTGCCACGCCATGTGGGTCACCTCCGGGGCAGCGGGGGATCAAACTCATGCGGAAGTGGCTTAAGCTTCTTTGTGCTGTGCTTTAACCCGCTGCGCCACCAGGGAGGGCCCTACGGTCTCTTTTTAAAGCAGAGTGTGAAGAAACATATTGGTCCTTTTTCTCTCTTTCAGGTTCTGGCACAAAGGTGAACCCAGTAGTCACTCTGAGAAGTGTGTTGTTCTAAAGTTTCATCCAGACACAAAAATATGGGGCTGGAGTGATGTTCAGTGTCATTTACCTCACAGGTCAATTTGTAAGATGTGAAAGATCTACCTCTCAGAGAACCGTCTCCATGAGCATGGGGTGCTAATCTGTTATTGTCCATATGTAAGTCTTATAGAAGAGACTTCCATTGAATTTTTCTGGCTGTCTCTTATCCCATTGATAATAAATTCAATGTGTACATTTGTCATTTATTCCTAAAGAGATGAATATTTATTGAAGTTTTCCATATCCAGAGCCTAACAGGAGCGGCCTGTGTTTCTGCTTTGAGATCTAACTCATGTTATTAAATGATTCATAAATCAGGCAACATCTGTCTAGCAAGCAACAGGGCTATCAGCACTCACCAAAATGGAGGGTTTCTATGGACCAAAAATGGGGGAACGAGGTATGGACAAGAGAAGATTAGTTCAGGTAGCTGTTGTCTCTGCAGAGAAGGCAGGGGTGTCCCTTCCTGCAGCGGACCTCAGTGGTGCTAAAGGAAACTCCAGATTACATGAGTTTAATGCTACCTTTTAGAAGAGGCTGAAATGGCACTTAGATTTAAGTGTTAAGTCTGGGTACCCCTTGCTCCACAGCCACCGTGAACAATGCCATCTTGGACTGTTCTTGCTGTTTTTAAAATCCTCCTCTCTAGATTGGGCGCTCAGCCTCACTGAGGCTTTTGATCAACATTTAAAGTATCAGCACCACCCCTCACTGCCAATTCTCACAGTTCTTACTGGGCTACCTTGTGGTGTTCACAGGTCATTTATATTACAATGCTAAGGTAGATTGAAGGGTGCCTCAGGCCCCCCAAACTTGCACATTCTTCAAGCCATCCACTGCATCAAGACAAAACATACTTGAAGTGTGCAAGATCTTTCATAGCATTGGTGTGAATAGAGAGAGAGAAGAAAGGATGATAGAGTCCCCCAAGTCCCCAAAGTTACCCACATCTTGTGGGTAAATGCCAGCATAACAGGGTCGGCCCAAAGTAGGGCTGAGGAGGCCAAGAGCTTGCCACAAGTCCAAGGTGGAGGATTTTGGGGAGAGGGGTATCATAGGAACAGGGAGATGGGTTCAGGAGAAATACAAATAAATGTAATACCTGCCATTGTAATACCCGCCTCCCCATGGGTCCTTCACCCACATGTATCTTTTTTTTTTTAAGTTTTTTCAAAGATTTATTTGTGCATACAGAACTGGGGTACAGGCCAGAGACTCAGGGGTGGCGGAAGACTTCACCAGAGACAGAGCGGGGAGCAGAACAGGCAGATAGATGAAGTACACTGCTGAGGGGAGCAGCGGGCGGGTCAGGAGAGGTCTGCCATGCCATGTGGTCACCTCTGGGGCAGGCGGGAATCGAACTCATGCAGAAGTGGTTTCAGCTTCTTAGTGCTGTGCTTTAACCCGCTGCGCCACCAGGGAGGGCCATAACAGAAAGATACTTAGAAGTAATAGAATGGCATAGTCAAAATACTTAGAGGTAAACATTGCCAGCCTCGCCTTCAGACAGGAGGAAGAAATAAAGTGC
Organism: Condylura cristata; assembly: GCF_000260355.1. Taxonomy (NCBI): domain Eukaryota; kingdom Metazoa; phylum Chordata; class Mammalia; order Eulipotyphla; family Talpidae; genus Condylura; species Condylura cristata. Next base: position 14,564,176 of record NW_004567135.1, on the reverse strand, counting down.
TTCTTTGACAAACAGAAACTAAAGGAACTTACAAAGATTAGACTCCGAGAAATACTGAAAAGAGCTAAACCAAAGAGAGGAATGAACATAAAGAACTGAGAAAGGAAATAGTACCACAAAAACAGTGAAATAGCAGGTTATAAAATAAATACACAAAAATCAGTGGCCTTTCTAAATACAAACATGAGCTAGAAGAGGGAGAAATTAAGAAAATGATCCCACTTACACCCACGTGTATCTTTCAAGTGTCTCTACAGGTGTCTCCTCCTGTGTTCCCCACATCCCAGGGGAATTTACCATCCTTCAAGGTAAATGTCCAGCTGAACAGAGATGGCCCAAAGCAGGGCGCTGAGGCCTGAAGCTTGCCACAAGTCTAAGGTAACTTTTGGGGGGAACCATAAGACAGGGTTAAAGGGGGCTACACAAGTCCAGGGAAGAAGGAGAAAAATCAAAATACAAATCAAGGTAACACCTGGCATTGCCAGCCTCTCCACAGAGCTTTCGCCCACAGGTACTGCCATTGTCTCTATGTGTCTCTCCTCCATGTCCCCCACATCCCTGGTGTGAGTCCAAAGCGGGGAAGCAAGAGTACCCCTTCACTTGGCTCCTTTTGAGTCTCCTGCTGCCTCTCTCCTGCTGCCTCTGTTCCTCCCAAGTAAGTGGGGCAGGGAGCACAGAAGCTCCATTTTTATGGAGATGCCTCTGTTACAGCAGCTTCCAGTTCATTCTTTAAGCTGGTCCTTCCCACTCCATCTCCGAGGTCCAGTCTCAGCTAGATCTTTTGCTAGTGGTTAATGCTGCAAACATGCATTTATAGCTCGGAGGAATACAGTGTTCAGGCAGATTATATGCCATAAATAGGACATTCTCAGAGCTTCAAGTAAGTTCAGAGCCAGGGTTCTGAGGACCCAGACCAAAGGAAGGAAGACCTCCAGACTGCGCTGTCTTCAAGCCTGCAGCTATGGAGTTTAATGGTTTGTAGCTTTTGCGGGTGGTGTGTCTTGGTGTAGAACCAGGGATGCAAGTGTTTCCCCAATGAGGCTTGTCAGCCAGAGACAGGCAGATGGACCCCTGAGATTAGGATTTTAACCTGATAGGGAGGCGTTGGATTTTTCCCAGAGAACCCAGGCATGGAAGAATTTGTGATAAGCAGAACTACAGGATGAACCGAGGGGCAGATCCAATGGTCTGGGAGGTTATCCCCTTTGGAAGTGGCCTGAACAATGTGGATGAGCTGTATCATGTCAGGCCTGTGCCCAAGTGAATGAAAGGAAGAGGAAAAGAAAGGAGTTTATGGTCAAAGTCTTGGTCTGGTGTCTGGTGTGGAGATATCTACATAGATGTCAGCTACTTTTCCTCCTGTCAACTTGGTGCGTGGATGTCAGGTGGGATGGGAACCCAAGTTCAAGTCTCTGAAGCTTAGCTGCCATCTGGGTGGTGAGAGAACCTGGTATCATCCCTTCCAAGGAGATGCAAGGACAACCTCTGTTCTCAGTCACTGCAAATCAGGAGGGAGCAAGAAAATTGGAAACATTCATTTGGAGAGCAGTAGCCAGGTATTTGAGGAACTAAAAGAAAAAAAAATCAGCATCTGGTTATGAGATGTTACCTGTAGTACCTATACAAAGAGAACTGTTTCCTTGCAGTGGTCAAAAGAATACTCACTAGATTTCCAAAGTTCTGTAGGGATTTGTTAGAGAGAAAAGGAAAATGTTTCATCATTGTTAACAGATACATACTTAAGACAAAAGATCCTCTTAAGATCATTTTATTTTTATGATTTTTAAAAGAAAGATTTATTTATTTCTGCATACAGAACTGGGGTACAGGCCAGAGGTGCAGGGCTGGGATGGTGGTGAGAGGATTCACCAGAGGCAGAGAGGGAAGCAGAACAGGCAGATCTATTGAAATACACTGCTGAGGGGAGCAGCAGATGGGTCAGGAACTCCATGTGGGTCACCTCCCTGCCTGGGGATCAAACTCATGCTGCAGTGGCTGTGGATTGCTTCCTAGTGCAATCCTTTAACCCGTTGGGCCACCAGGGAGGGACCTAGAGCCCATATTTTTATGATCTTAAAGCTATCATAGTCTGCTTTCTAGAGAGCTTGTCAAAGTCCTGCCCATAATTCTCCTTGCAGGTCAAGCATTCTAGCAGACCAGAACTGACCATGCCTCTCAGAAATGGTGAGACATCCAGAGAGCCCAACAAAATTAGTGAGTGCCATCCCATTTCCTTGCCCCTAAATGCTGCTGGACATTTGCCTTAAACCCCATAGCTGCCAAACTGTTAATCAAAACCCACAAAGTTAGAGATGCAACTGATGTCATTAAGTTATTCATGAGTCAGGCTGCGTCCTAGTTAGCAGGCAGAGAGGCACAGTCAGGAGATCCCTTCTAGAGACAGCTGGAGGGACCGGAACTTCCTAATTTTTGGCTGCTTTTCAGGAGGTCAGGCAATAATGTAATCATATATGTGTTCTTCCATCTGTCTGGATTTTCTCTTTGTGGGCTGGTCAAGAGCAAACTCATTCCCACCACCACTTTCTGTCTCTCAGGGAGTTTTACTCCTTGGAACAGAAGGCTTATGATTCTCTTTCTCAATGGAAGAAAAGTCCAGTTTATCCCACAAGGGCCTTTAGACATCTTAACATTTTCTCTGAGGTCTTGACTTGTCATTTAACACCATGGCACTGGCAGAAGGAAACTGGAGACAGAAATTTAGAGGTTTAGAATCTGAAATCAACACTGGTGAATTGACACAGATTTACTTTCATCAGGTCTTCTGGTAATTTTCGATAAAGGTGGACCTTCACAGGCTTTATTAGCCTTAGGGAAATGTCCATCTACAGGTAAAAGAAAAGACTGCTACTTGTAGAACTATTCAAACAAAGTTTGGCAGGTGGATCATACGTAAGACATATCTTGAATTTTTGGCTGTATTCGTCTTTAAAGTTGCTACTGAAAACAAATAAAGGTAGACAATAAACCTACCAACATCAGGCTCTTTGTTCAACCTGCCACTTAGTAAATGGAAGAGAAGCAGCAGCTCTCTGTGATAAGTTCTGAGGAAAATGCATCTTCCGGAGAGGAAACAAATGATCAGTAGACAAGGGAAAAATGCTGTTCCAAATCATCTTCCTCCCCGACCTAGGGGGAGGTGAGGTTCTAAGGCGTTGAGGCCAGGGTGTTTCCATGTTCCCCACATTCTGTCTGGGTTACCTAATTGTTTCATGTTAATTTTCCTTACATGTTCTGTCTTTGCCAACATTGAAATCATTAATGGTTCACACTTTGCCAAATTCACTATCAACATTACTGAATTCAGTAATCAAGAATGGAAGGAATAATGTGACATTTATCTGAATTCAACTAAATGTTCTAGATAAGGATCGCACAATGAAATGTTCTGCAGAAGTTGAAATCATTGTGAATGGAACTTTATCGTAAGGACTGTGGTGCATGTTGTTGGTTCGTCAGTTCCTTCTTCCTTACAGATAAGACTCTGGTGTTTAAAGGCACCTTCTTCACACCAGTGTCGGGCACTCTGACCTCAAGTCCCTGTGGGTGGATACGGATGACTCCAAGGGGTGAAAATAAGCCCCCTAGCGGTTGGTTTAGGAATAGGTGTGAATTGCAAGTCAGGTTCACAGCTAATTTCTGGTATGAAATGATAGGAAAGAAAAATATGTGTCCTTCTTGCTACACATAATCGTCCTATGGCCATGATGGAAGCTTCGTTTGGGTTCAGGAACAGTATGGCCAATATTGTGGGTCAATGGAAATAAGCTGTTTTCTTGAGGGCATTGTCAAGGCACTGAATCCTGAAGCACATTTTACTCTAAACTTTTAATAGCAAATACTAATAATTTTATAATTATAAATTGTGATTGAGTGTTGATTAATAAATTATATCATTGAATTTTGTTTAAAAATAGTAAAAAGTTACTATTTCCGGGATAATGTCAATGATTGACCATTTTATACAAAATTCTGCCTACTGTGTCAACCATGATAAAGAACAATTCTGCCATTGTAGAACTTTCCTTTGTTACCCTACTCAAGGAAAAAGTACTCTGATTTCTAGGTACATATATTTGTTTTCCCAGTTCTAAAATGTCCCATCAGTAGAACAATGAAGTATGTTTTGTCTCAACTTTCAGTTGTTCAACATGTTTGTGACATTCTCCCAATCTTCTGTATTGTCAGAAGTTATAAAGGAAAAAGTTAAATTTTTATCCTATGTAGAGATAAACCCAGTTGTTTAAGCATAGTGGTGATTGGCTCTACAGATGAATATATGAATACATCCACCCATAGACAAAGGTGGGTTCTAGGGTTAAGGGCTCAGTCCCACATGGTTCTCCCATGTGCATTCAATGCCTGTCCCAGGCCCAGCTTCCATCTGGGCCAACTTCTGACCAACTGGCAGTAGACAGCAAGCACCAACAAGCACCTCTGTGGGTTTGGTTAACTCCCTAGAGTGGCTCACAGACCTCAGGGACGCACTTATAGGGTTATTAGAGGATATGATGAAGGATAGAGATGAACAGGCAGATGAACTGATATCCTGGGTGATCTGGGAAGCCCCTAACACAGGCCTTCCTGCTCTGTGAGTTGGGGTGTGTCACCTTCCCAGGGTGGATGTGTTCATATCTGCTTGACTAAAGGCTGTTTTTTCTTTCTTTTTTCAGTAGGTGGTGCTGTGGCTTTAGTTCTGGGTGACCTTTGAGAATCAAGGACACAGGAAGGGTGCTGGGGGTGGCATGAGGGGGAATGGGGATGCTATTTACCCAGTATCACAGTTGTGTGGGGTACAAGTACATAGTCACTATGCTGCCCCTCTTCCATGAACCCAGACTAGGTCTATTTATGTGCCCAGCCTGTGTTCTTTGTCTCACAGGTGACTGACCAAATTTCACTTAGAGCACAGAATTCAAGAGGAGCAGAGAGAAGGGGAGTTGTACGTACCCCTCCATTTCTGCAGGTCAAATCTCCTGCTGAGATGCAGAGGATGGCTTATACTCTGCTCTTAGTTCTGTAGAGCCAAGAGGTGGGCTGTCAGGGACGGACCCCTGATCACAGGTTGTTGTAGGGCAGAAAAGGCAGGGTCTTAAGGTGGGAGCAGCGTCGGCAAGCAGAGATTCCTAAAAGGGAAGAAAAGGGGAGCTGGTGAAGACGGGGGAATCGGAGTTGGGCGCAAGTCTTCCTGTTCTGCTGTCAGCAGAAGTTTATTTTATACATTTCAAGCAAGCAGTGAGATAACATTAGCATATGAGTGGGGCTGAGAAAACAATCATCTTTTTTTTTGAGAACAGTTTGGGGTCGTATAGACCTTTAGTTAAGATTATAACATTTATTATTCTTAAAATTGATCTATTAAAGTCAAGATAGGTACATAAATTCATAAAATTTAAGGCTAACATTATATTTTTCACAGTGATGATTGTGAAATAAAATACAGTCCTTTTAAACCTTAAGTGCTATTTAATGATCTTCATTCTTATTGAGACATCTTAGAGGGTAAAGTAAAGTGAGGGCCAGGGTGGAGGCTGGGCTGGAGATGTGAAAGAGGAGATGAAGTCACAGGCCAAGGTGAAGTTGTGAAAGAGAGTAAAGTCGAGGATTAGGGTGAAGTTTTCTTGTAGATAAACCACTAAAGGAGATAGTAAGATCCCTCATTTAAAGACTAAGCAATAGAAAGCTTAAGTAAGCTAGTAGAGAGATAAGATTTGGATTCTCATGGGGCAGTAAAATAACATGCTCTAGTACTGCCTTATTTTTTTTTTTTTTAAAGATTTATTTATTTGTGCATACAGAACTGGGGTACGGGCCAGAGGTTCAGGGGCGGCGAGAGGCTTCACCAAAGACAGACTGGGGAGCAGAACAGGCAGATCGATGAAGTACACTGCTGAGGGGAGCAGCGGGTGGGTCAGGAGAGGTCTGCCTCGCCATGTGGTCGCCTCCGGGGCAGGCGGGAATCGAACTCATGTGGAAGTGGCTTTAGCTTCTTAATGCTGTGCTTTAACCCGCTGCGCCACCAGGGAGGGCCAGTACTGCCTTATTTTACAGTATTGATTTTGCTATAACAGCCGATTGTTTTTATTAATCATCCTATGGTAATATTTTTGTCTTTAAGAAGAATTTCCCACCCTGGGGCAGTGCTTGCTTGCCTGGGCCTGGTAGCACCTTATGAGGCTAAGGCAATCCGGTTGCAAGCTGATGGTTGCTCAGAATATTTTGATATTTCAAAAAAGGAGGTCATAACATGAGCTAGCATGGAAATTCTGATTTTTCAGAGCATTTCCCGTCCATCTGATCGTGTCTGAGGACAGAAGTCGCATAGTTTGTGTCAGTGGGTACTTTCACATCTGCTCTCACTGCTTTGTCTGCAGATAGACCTAACTCCTCATGAGTTTTTCCCAACCCACCTTAAAATATACAGACACAGGGCAGTAAAGAGTCCTGGTGTGATGAGCAGTGGTGTTGTCTGCATATAAATATTCTCTGATAGTTTAAACAGGAGGAATGTAGAGGGTTGATTATTCCACCAAGATGATAACATTACCCCAGAAATGAATTTTTAATAGTAATATTATATGTATAGTGTGAGTTTGTTATGATTCTTATGAAAAAATGCTGGGTCAAGACGCTGAAGATTTTTGTTATTATCTTTCTGGATTGACTGCAACTTCCCAACACCTCAACTTTAATACTGTAGAGAAGGGCTAAAGAAAACCAAACTCATTTAGAATTACAAAAGTAATCCATTCTACTTCTACTAGTGATGAGCTGTTTTCTTGTAGATCAATCCTTGGACAACAAAAAAGAATAAGTTTATTTCAAATCCTTGGGCAGCTGCTGTGACACAGAGGACTTAACACACATGGGGGAAGGCACATATCCAGGGTGAATCTGTTACAGGGCACCCCAATGTGAATTGGTTTGCCTGTCTGTGGATCTTCACTTGTGTGCTTAACGATTCAATTGTATTATGGACACATTCAAAAAGGTTAAATAATGGATTTATTTATAAGGAGAAAGGTAAAGGAATAACCCAGGGAAAACGGGAGAGAAATATAAGTTAACTAGAATGTCCTACCAGTTCTGCTGACTTGGACTCCACCCACACGCTGAAAACCGATCGAGAGCCAAAACGATCAGCCGCGAACCACCAGGCCAAGAGACCCCCAGAGACCTCATGTCTGGTTTTATCCCAACCTGGCTGCTCAGCTCTGCCCTCACGTCCCAGTGCGCTTCTCCTTGTTATTGATGGGATTAGTAGTTCCAGTATCTGGAGTGGGGGTGGAGTCCATGAAACCTGTACCTGTTACAGTTCCACGAAAAATCACCAGCAGTTCTCCCTGCTTCATTTCTTGAAGTTAAGTGATCTCAGACACTTTATATTCTTGAAGAATCCAGGTAGAGAGGAGAGTCCTAAGAATGACTTACAGGGATATTCTTAAAGTTAGCATTAATAGAAAAAACAACAATTTGATAGGTTGAAAAAAATGAGATACCATAGATCATGAATAGTTGAATCTGTAAGGTCATGCCTGGGTGATCTGGGCATAAAAAAGAGAAACAACCAACCCCAAGACGACTAACAAAGAATATGCACTGCTAGCGAGAAAACAAAGAGGGACCCTCTTGCCCAACTGTTACAGGAGAAGGGGATAAGGACAGTGAACTCCCAAACCTGCCTGCTCTAAATAGGTTCTGCCATCCGCTGCATCAAGACAAAACATATAAGACTTTAATGAAAAGGAACTTTAATACAGTGAGTATACAATACGGAAGACAAAGAATATGATTTCTAAATCCAACACCTGCAAAAGTCAACCCAAAAGGGATTGGTCCAAAGCAAGGCCCGAAAACCCGCCACAACACTAAAGCCCCTTCTGGCTGGGACCCATAGAAAAGGGTCAGAAATGGCCAGACAAGTCTGGGAGGAAAAGGAATAAAATAAAAATCAATATAAACACTGCCATAGTCAATGTCCCCATGGGTCTCTCACCCACATCAACCAGTCCAGGGCCAAGAAACAAGCATGGTTTCTTCATCACATGCTTGCTGCTCCATGTGGCTTCCTCGGGTCTCCTTCTGGCTCTCCATCCTGCTTCCTTCTCTGCTTCCTTCTCTTCTCTCCTTTTCTCTGCTCAGCTCCACCCTCCTTCTAGGTGGGGCAGGGAACCTGGAACTTCCCCTTTTCCTGGGCACCACCCTGTTGCACAACCGGATGGTGGTTTACCGACCCAGACCCAACTCTCAGCAGCAAAAAAATGCCCTACCTTGCAATGCCTGCTCCCAACCCCACCTGAAAAATTTCACTCCCCAAAGACCACCTATAAAAGGGCCCCTAGCCTGTACACTGGGTGAGAACTTCCCAGACCCCAAACTTGTGATCTGTGAACCTCCCTTGCCTGGGAGCAATAAAACTTCCCTTCCACTTTTATTTCTGTCTCCTTGCTTCATTCTAACCACCGAACCTTACAGAATCTACAGACTGCGAATCCCTTAAACACATCCAGGTGGATGAAATTGTAACAGGTACAGGTTTCATGGACCCCACCCCTACTCCAGATGCTGGAACTCCAAATCCCATCAGTACCAAGAAGAAGCACGCAGGGACGTGAGGGCGGAGCTGAGCAGCCAGGTTGGGATAAAACCGGACATGTGGGCTCTTGGGGTCTCTTGGCCTGGTTGTTCGCAGCTGATCGTTTTGGTGCTCAATCGGTTTTCAGCGTGCCGGTGGAGTCCACATCAGCAGAACTGGTAGGACATCCTAGTTAACCTGTGTTTCTCTCCCTCTTTCCCTGGGTTATTCCTTTCTCCTTATAAATAAATCCATTATTTAACCTTTTGAGTGTGTCCATAATACGATTGAATCGTAAGCACACGGGTGAAGACCCACAGACAGGCAACCCAATTCACCTTGGGGTGCCCTGTAACAAAATGTCTGAGTCAAAGGCATGGAAAGAAGTGAAATGCAGAGGCATAGTGATTCTAATGGTCACGATAACAGTGACTGGGGGCTTATGTCGGAGATGGGTAAGTGTGGGTCTGCTAATCCTAAGCAGCCTGTTCTAAGCAGCCTGTGGGGCCATCATTTTGTTACCCACAGTTCTGCATTCCTATACAAGGTCAGAACTCCCTTCAGTAACCTGTCAGTCATCAGAGCCAAACCTCACAAGGTGCCTTTCAAATCAATCAAGAGCACGAAGCTTGATCACCTGGGAAGGGTGTGCATCAGGAGGTATGACCAGGAACGCAGGGGAGAGGGAGTGCAAGGGAGGGGGTGCTGCGGACTGAGGTATGACAAGGGACCCCAGAAGCTGGTCAGTGGAATGCCGTGTTAAGATTGAAATCCTGTCTGGAGAACTAGGGCGGGATCTCCATTACAATACTGAATCATCAAGCAGAGGAGAAGTGTCTGGAGGGCAGACTCACAGTCCCTAATACCAGAGATGACAGTTCCACCTTTCTCCTTTTCCTTTTTCCTACTTCCTCCTACAATTGATACTGTATGGTTATTTTATTGATAAAAAGGCCAGGATCTTGCTCTTGAGCAGCGTCCTGCATTATGTAGCCTGCTCTGTGCCTCCCATTTCTTTTATCTTTTCATTAAATTAATATGTGTGTGTGTGTGTGTGTGTGTGTATTTTTTACATCATTCTTTATCAGTATGGTGTTGCTCAATGCAACGAATAAGGAGCTGGAATTCTTTTACCACACAGATGCAAGAGTGTTTGCCCCTTTAAACATCAAGTGACTCAGTACTTAGGTTTATGTTTCTTAATAACAAAGTGAACTGGAAACACATGGTGAAGCTTTATAGCCATATAGCCATTACTTCACACCCTTACAACTTGTTGGGGAACCAAGCCTGAGGAGAACTGTCCAGGGTTTAAATCTAGTTTTCAGTGTCTATTTTATCATGAGCTGTAACTGTCCTATCAGTTAGAAGGACTATTGAGTTTAATCTATCTACAGAAGTTTTATTTTGTTGTTTTTTTTTTAATCCAGTTCTGCTCATTCGAAAAAGTGGAGATAGTGGCACTGCTAATAGAGAGAAGGGTTTACCCTCTTGGGTCTGTGTGTTAGGAAGGGTCCCCAAGGTCTAGAATAATGACAAAGAATCTATGAAGCCTGTCTCAGATGTTTATTACTTCAAGCTCCCATTACCTAATCAGAGAAATTATAAAATATACTTTTCCCAGTATTGCTCTTGATCCAGACAAATTCAGGAATCTTCCATTTTACAGTCATATGCCTGAACAGTACACATGGGTCTTTATGTAATAACTTACTTAACCTTTATACCCATGGTTTCTCTATTCCATCAGAATTTTGTTTATTTCCTGGATTAAACCTTACAGAGTATTCAAAGCAAAGGTGGGATAGGAAGCACTAATTGCAGCCCACACATAAATATCTTTTCAGGTATATCAAATTTTCATTGTGCAATCAGAATGAAAATGAATCAGAGAGGGACTTTTATGTCATAAACATGTGATCTGAATATTCTTGGTGAAATTCTCATGAATAATGTTGTCTGTTTCTTAATTTCCTCTTTTTTTGAAGCCACTAGATATTTTAGTCCTAACTGGACTTCTGCTTTTTAGGTGCACATTATTTCAGACATCTCATAGTGTAGTCTCTGAGCTCTGCCCTGTAGAATACTTTCAGGGCAGAAATACAAGAAGCCCCTGGACCTTGGGAACACAGGAAGCCTGCAGCATGGTACCAGAAGGTCAAACTCAAGATGGAGGTGAGCGTTCTTGTTCTCGGTTCCAGATAAAAAGGGGTAAAAGTATAAGAGATGATGAGTTGCCTGGGGAAAAGAAGTAGATGATGACACATTGAAGGGATGGGGATGGGTGCTCTGCAGTAAGGTCATGAGAAGCTGAATGAAAGAATATATCCTTCATGTCAGAAACACTTGTGAGAATAAGAAATCAACCACCCATGGGGGTGGTTGAAACATGGTTTTCATAAAAATGGGAAAAAATGAAGAATGTCATAAGAAAGAAGGAGATTAAAAAGTACAGTTGATTGTGGGTTAGTTTTGCCAGATGGTGTAGGACTTCTACTACTTGTTCATTGAGTGTGAGTCAGTGTCCAAGCTCTCTTCTAGTACTAAGCTTATACTCTGAGGGTCTTCATATGGTTTCTTCATTGCTCCAAGTTACATTAGAGGTAGTGCTTTCTGGGTCCCTCATAATTGCATTTATCTTCCTGCTCTGACAGAGAAAGCCATATGGAGGTTCCAGGTGAGGCTGTGGACCGGTGCTGGGATTTGCATTGCACTCCTCAGCTTTTGTTTCATTGGAAACTGCGTGGGTAAGTGCCACTGAAAGGCCACTTCTTGTGAACCTTTTCCTTGTCCTGGTCTACAGGGATTCTCAGAGGCATACTCTCCTTCCCCCATTCATGTGAGCTCCTGCTAAGAATGCATGCTCCTTGATTGGTCCACCTCATCTGTTATCTGTAGCGGAAAACCATAAATTGTTACAGGTGGTGCTCCTGGAGGGGTTTGCAGGTAGAAAATAGAGTGTCCTAGGAGAACGCTATAAGTGGGGTGAAGCAATGGAAAAAGTGTATAAGGCACACCCAAGAAGGAGCTCTGCACATGTGTGAGAGGAAGATCTGGGTGTGTGAGAGGAAGATCTGTGCGTGCAAGAGAAGAAGCTATGCAGACACGTGTGAGGGAGGCTGAGCGGAGCTGTGTGGAGATGTGCAGGAGAGAAGCTGAGCTGCGGCTGCAGCAAGGCAGCATCATGATGGTGGCAGCGGCCCTGGGACAGCTCCGTGAGGGCTTTGTGGAGCTGGGCTTTGTGGGTGCAGGCCATATGGCAGAGGCCATGGAATATGGCCCTGTTCAAATAGTTGTTTGGGAAGTTTTGTTGGAGAAGGGGAGACCCAAAGAAACAGGCATCTTGCCCAAGTGTGGCCTGAAGAGAAAGTGAGTTGTCGAGCCAGTCCTCTTGCTAAAATGCGTGACTGTGGCCATTTGTAGGTGGTTAGGCCACTCCAGCGGTGGTCTTGAGTATCGCTTGTTTGGTGCTGTGTGGGGCATTTTGGCAGCCCAGGGAACACCTTCTGCTGTATCCTTTCTGTGTTTGTGACTTGGATCCTGGCCTATAGTTCTGGCAGGAAGACGCCATCTTGGACACACAGCCTATTGTTTGGGAGAGGAGCAGCATCCTCAGTGGTGGGAAGACGCCATCATTATAACGGTCTTTGTGTGGCACTGGACAGTACTACACATGGCTTTGGGTAAAGGAAACAGCCATTACTGGCCTCAGTAACTCTTGTTTTTCCTAGTTTGTTAAATAAATCTTTTTGTTGCTATTTTCTAAACCTCAGGATGTCTTGCAATTTTGCCTATGGATGAAGAACCCAACAATAACTAGTAAAGTATTTGGACAGTGAGGTCTTGCCCAGTTTAGGGTCCTCTGCCACCCTGTATCACTTCCTCCTCTTTCTTCTCCACTATTCCATTTTAAATTATTGATTTCACTACCATTCAATCAGTCTCAGTAGCATTGTCCCAGTTGTGACCTCACCAAGACACCATCCTCACTACAGGGTCAGGAGTGACCTGTCCTCATGTCACCAAGCCCTCCAGTGAGAGTGTGGCCATAGTCAAGAGTCCTTTCAAGCAAGGCCTTAGGTTTTCCTGTGAGTAGGAGGATTAGAACACACCCCAATATTAACTCAGAAGTTTTTGCTATTAATCATATCATTTCCTATGAGATGGAAAAATATTCAAATCAAATATTGGCATTTGTTAGGAATGAAATATTCCTTCCCTGCTCAATTGCCTCCAAATAAGTATTTCATATAAATATTTCAGCTCTTCTGTGAGCTTTCTTACAGAACCTTTTGTTCTGTACTCTATAATTTGGTTCTCTGTTCATTAACAAGGTTATTAAAATATTTTTGAATAGGCTGCAGAGGGTGAGCTGTGATTTTTTTTTACGTCAAAGGGACCGTGTTTGAACTTTTCTCTGATGAGGGACTAAATTTCATGGTTTTAGTAAAGCACATGAAATTATCATCAACCTTAGATTCTGCTTTTCATGGTCAATTGTAAGAGAGAAGGAGCTTTAAGAACTATTACTTCATTAATCAAGGGACTGTAGAGATTTGGGATCCAAGACATCTGTTAAGAGAAAGAAAGACATGTTGGACAGTATTGGGTTCAGTATTGGAAAAACAAGAAGAAATGAGTGAAAAATCAAGTCAGGACACAAGAGAGATCAGGTTTTGCTTAGTTATGGATGCCCTTGAAGATAAAAGTTAATGTCCATTGAGACATTTATTGTGTTTCTAAATGTTAAAGGTCCCCCTCACCCCCTCTCCCCAGTTGTTATTTACTCCTATGTTTATTAGAAATTTTAGAAAATATCCAAATAACCTGAAAATTTGCTTCAGGATCTAAAATCATGGCGAAGCAGGCAGTCAGTGAGTCACAAATACTCCTTGGTAACTTAATCAGCATCACTGTTGTGTTTAATTAGATTAGTTAAAGTGACTGATTCAGGTAGGAAACAGAATCTCTGCCCTAGAATATAAAGCTTAAATCCCAGTGAGTGAAAGAACCAAAAAGAACAGTGCAGGGTGTCGACACAAACATGATAAATGAAAATAAGCAAGCGGTAATTCCATGTGGTCTTCCTGCATTTTCATACAAAGAACGTTGATAGTAGAGAGAACTAGCTTGTAACAGAATATAGAGCAAGAGGACTTTAGCACAAGAATGGATGGACCTGACCCTTCTTCTTCCATTACAGTGACTTATCATTTAACTTGTGCCAGACTATCAAATGTAACCTTTAAGGAAATGACAGGCGTGACGGGAGTGACAAAAGTGATGGGAGTGACAGGTAAGGTGATCCTGAAATCACCAGATCTTTCTTTTCTCACAGAGTCAGCATTGAACTATATAGTAGCTGTTCACATCAGCTATCTGGCCTCAAAAAAGTTCTTTCTCCAGACCTTTGATTTCAATAAGCACTACCACCATACACCACAGAATTTGCTCAAGCCAACCCGGGAAATTATTCTTAACGGTGTTCAATTAGGAATTTGATAAATGCATCAGATGCATCTAAGTCTCTTTTTGATTTCTTAGATTCCTAATGCATAATATTCGTGGTATTACAGGTCAGTTTGTATCTTGGCATATGACTCTGAATGATCCCACTCTCACTCTAAAATACAGTCTTAGTAACTTCCTATTAGTCAGGAGAGTTGAGCTCATAATCAAGGTCAGCCTCACACTCTGTCTAGTGAAAAAGCTCTAGAGAAGGCAAGAGCAGGGTGTTCTGGCCTTGCTCCTTCTGAACAGGGCCTCCCTGGTGCCACAGGGGCTAAAGCACAGCACTCTCACCAGCCACTGCAGCTGACTCTTTGGGCGCAGCAAACCTCTCCTGGCTCCCTCACTGCTCCCCTCCGCAGTGTATTTCAGTAGACCTGCCTGTTCTGCTCCTCACGCTCTCTGGTGAATCCTCTTACTCCCTGCACCTCTGGCCTGCACCCCAATTCTTGTGTGCATAGATACAAGAATATACTTAAATAAATCTTAAAAAGAAAGAAAGAAATCCAAACAGATGGCTGAAACTACTTGGTAATTTTCCTTCACTGCATGGCCACTTCACCAGTGCAGTCACCTAAGTGCCATCCATATTATAGCAAAGATACCATGTCCACTTTTTTTATTGATTAAAACTTTTTTTATTTTTTGCATTGCTGCTCATTTTTGTGCAGTATATGATTTCTCCCCTCAGGTGTGGTCCCCATAAATCTACTGCACATCACCCATGAAGGCCACCATAGTCCTCTGTGTCCCTCCTCCCCTCCCCTCCACCCCCACACCTCCCTTAGAGCCTTTTCTTTTTCCTTCTGGATGTCCACTTTTTCAACAGTAGAATATTCCACTCCCCTATTGAGTATTGCCCATTTTTATCTTTATTTTATTTGCTAAGATTTTCTTTTTGTTGTTGCTGAGGCTTTTTTTTTTTTTTAAAGATTTATTTATTTGTACATACAGAACTGGGATACAAGCCAGAGGCTCAGGGGTGATGAGAGGCTTCACCAGAGACAGAGTGGGGAGCAGAACAGGAAGATCGACGAAGTACACTGCTGAGGGGAGCAGCGGGTGCGCCATGTGTTCTCCCCCCGGGCAGGCGGGAATCGAACTCATGCGGAAGTGGCTTTAGCTTCTCAGTGCTGTGCTTTAACCCGCTGCGCCACCAGAGAGGGCCGCTGAGGCTTTTTTCCTGTTCATCTGGTTCAAACAGGTTTGCATTTCCTTCCTGAAGCATCATTTCATGCCTTTTCTGTCAGATAATTCTAATGTAGCTGTTATCTTGTTATGGGCTTAGGTTTAATTTCTTTTTGCAAAATTAATTTTGGAAACTTTGTTCTCTTAGTTGGATGATTTACTTCCCACTGAGATCAATCCAATTTCACAAAATATCTGGATGCTCTTAAACTTCAGTTCTAACCAGCTTTTAGTGATGCTGCTCTGTCTAGAGCAGGGCCCTGCCTTGTTCCTGCCTGATGCAAGTGGGCACTTCCCCCTCACACCCAGGGGTGGGGACTTCTGCTACCAGTGGGGGAATTGGGTGTCCTGATTTCATGAGTTCTGCCTGGTATTTTTATTAATTCACACACTTTAAAATTACTTTTCTCACATTGCCCTGATATGGCCTCTGTCAATACAGGGAGAGAAGGGAACTTCAGCTGCTGTCCCACGGGCTGGAAGCCATTCGGTTCGAGCTGCTACTTCATTTCTAATGCACCTAAAACTCAGCCTGAGAGTGAAGAGAACTGCCTGGTAATGGAAGCTCATCTGCTGGTGATCACCTCCGAGGAGGAGCAGGTACTTCTTGAGAGTGGAGTCAGGGGTCCTGCAGGTGTTTGTGGGCCTCACCTGATTAAGGAGCAGGGTTCCATAGTTGGGATACTGGGGTGCAGTGGGGGCTTTGAATAAAATAGGAGGAAAGGGTACCTAGCTCTTTTCACACCATATCTTCTTCTGCTCCATAAAATTAACCTCCTCCAAATAAGCTGAGGTGTTTAAAATTTAATATGTGGGGGTTGCGTGGAAGGATGAAACTATTTCACCCTCAAGTATCAGGTTATTGTTGTAACATATAAATGTTTGCAGATTATTAACTGTTAAGCAAAGAAGAGTTTTTAGTCAAATAAGGAAGTTCAGTCATGAGGGGTCTAGTAAACAAGCTAGTGAATTCATGATCTCTGAAACTGAAAGGAAAATGGTTTAATCTGCAAATGTTTCTCATGCACACCTTTGGAAATGACCATTTCTCAGTGAAGGGGATGGTCGTCTGTGTGAGATGAGGCTTTATTATGATCTTAGACACAAATCACTTCCTTCTGTATTATCATTACTATGCATACTGTGTTTGTGTCCCTCCTGATTTGTCGTTGAAATCCTAGCCCTGAAATTGATGATATCAGGAAGAGACTCACTGGGAGGTGCTTAGGCCATGATGGTGGGGGCCCTCAGGAGTGGGATGAATGTGCTTGCAAGAGAGACCCAGACATTGCCTGGTTTCTTCTACCTTGGAGAACACAGCAAGAAGTTGCCCTCTATGAATCAGGAAGCAGGTGGCCTTCACTTGACCATACTAGCATCCCGATGTGGGGCTTCTTATCTCAGGTGAGTGAGAAATGAACTTTGTTGATGAGCTACCCAAGCTGTTACAGCAGCTTGAACTAAGACACACTTGACTCTCACAAGTGATGTCTGGGCCAGCTCTGCTTAGCCAGAGGAGACCTATAAGCCTAGGCAGTGTTCCCTTGGCTCTTCCTGGGTCCTCTCCTTTTCTTCTCTTCTCCTTGAGGACACAAAGATCTCATTTCAATATGAGTTCTCTCAAGATAACAACTCCTTTCTTTTCTCTATTCAGAATTTCATCATCCAGAACTTGGATACCGCATTTCTTTATTGCATTGGGCTGACTGAAACACTCAAGCCGTCAGACCCATCTGGGAAAAGACACTGGCAGTGGGTTGACCAGACACCATACAATGAAAGTGCCACGTGAGTATGGAATTACATAAGGGATGTCTGAGTCCCGGGTCATGTGGGGCTTTAGGGTGAACAACGCTCAGTTAAAGTCGAATAGCTTGCTTTATTTTTTTCACTTTGAGTACTAGGTTAAATATTTTTTTTTTTTACCTCTTGTCAGCATCACAAGAACTCTGAGATGCATACTTTATTATTTTTCCCTCTGAACAAAGGCGGAATCTGAATTTAGAGGATTTAGGAAGCTTAATGAAGGTTTCTCACAATGACAATGATCCTCAAGCTCAGTGTTTTTTGAGTTTAAAACTAATTCTTCAGACACTAAAAACACACGTGGAAAAAAATATCAGTAATAGTAAGTCCTTATTAATATTGCAGATATATTCTTGGAAACCGCAACTTTAAATTTTAAAAAGCAGTTTCAAGGATGTAAATAAGAAATAAAATTTCACAACATATCTGATCACAAACATCACCAAATTTCTAAGATTCAGATACTTCTCATATTAATTGTTCATTCATATTCCAACCTGATTACTTCAGCCAGGTGTTTGGAGATAGTCAAGGCACAATGTGGAAACCAGCCCAGGATGGACATCTTCCAGTTCAGTGCACACATACGCATATTCGCACATGCTCTCATATACACACACAGTGTCACACACCCTAACCCCACACCCTCCTTCTGCTCCCATCCCCCCACATCTACTCAGATTGGACAACCCAGACACCCCAATTAACCTAACCTCTTTGGGACATGGGAAGAAATCAGAGTTCCCAGTGCAAACCACATGCAGACTTGGGGAGAAGTACTGAACCCACACAGAATTTGATCCAGCTGGAGTCATTTTTTTCCTCATCAACATTTTTTTAAAGATTTATTTATTTATGCATTCAGAACTGGGGTACAGGCCAGAGGAGTGGTGGGTGAGAAGATTCACCAGAGACAGAGTGGGGAGCAGAACAGGCAGATCTACTGCTGAGGGGAGCAGTGGGCAGGTCAAGAGACATCTGCCATGCCATGTGGGTCAGCTTCCTGGTGGGGAATCGAACTCGTTCTGCGGTGGCTTCAGAGAGCTTCATAATGCGGTGCTTTAACCTGTTGTGCCACCATGGAAAGCCCCCTCATCAACATTTTTAATGAAATGAAACTATTGCGGGCCCACTGTACATGGATACCTGGGGCCAGGGTGAAATCTTCATCTTTTAACAAGCCTATGGATGTCAGGCCCCTGGAAACAGGACATAAATGGCCAGATAAAAGGGAGTCTCTGGAAAACTAAGGGGAGGATGGTGAATCAGTGAAATGCTACAATACTGGATCAGGTAAGCTCAGTTTTCAAAGGAAATACTGAAGAGACTCAGATGGAGGAAACTGAGTGGAGAGGAAGGCTTGGGCTTGTCTGACCTTGACCTCCACACAGATCAATGACATCTCTCTCTTCACTGTCTCTTTTCAAAGCACAGTGTGAAGAGACATACTGGTCTTTTTTCTCTCTTTCAGGTTCTGGCACAAAAATGAACCCGGACATAACAACAAGCACTGTGTTGTTCTACATTCTCATACAATAACGAATAAATGGGGCTGGGTCAGTGTTGAGTGTCTTCTACCTTACAGGTCAATTTGCGAGATGACAAAGATCAGCTGCTCAGTGGAGCAGTCTCCATGAGGATGTGATGGAATTGGTCTCCACCATACAAAGATGGCTGATCTTTTATTGTTCATATGTAAATCTTGTAGAAGAGGTTTCATTTAAAGTTTCCCAGGGGTCAACAATTCCATTTGTGTTAGATTCGTGTCCACGTTTGTCAACTTATTGACTAACAAGATGAATATTGAGAATTTTCCACAGGTAGAGCCTAACTGGAGAGGCCTTATGTTTTTTCTTTGAGATCTAACTTGTGTTATTAACATAGGTTTCTGTAAAAATTTTCAGGAGACAGTCCCCTATTCCACTTGTGATAGAGTCAGTGAGCACATTCATAGTTTTTCATTAATTAATTTATTAGAAATCTTCTATGTGCAGAGACTATATTGGAGAGCCCTTTTTTGAGATCTAATTGTTTTATTAAATGATGAATGAATCAGGCAGCATCCATCTAGCAAGTAGAAAGGTATGGAAGGGCTCACACAAATTGGATGGTTTTCATAGAAAGAAGGTGGGGCAAAGGTATTAGCAAAAGAAAAGATGACTTCTGTGGTCCTTTGCTCAACATGTTTGTGACATTCACCTAACTTATTGTATTTTGTCAACAACTGTAAAGTAAAAACTCAGTCATTTTTTCCTCTCTAGGAAACACCCCATTATTATACAAGTTGTCTCTTCCCTGTGTGTCTCCTTTACTTTCATAGAGAACATTTCACTTCAGGTTATCATGTGAGGTTATCATGTAGAGAGTTTCCCCTACACTCAGTCAATTCTCTGCCACACCAGCTGGGTGTGTTACCATTTAACTCAATTTTGATTCCATGTACCCAGAAACAGAGTCAGATTCCACAGTGTAGGGTTTAGTCCTCCATGACTGTCCCTGCTTTGTTTCCCTTTTAGATGCCAGGTGTTAGATGCCAGCCTTGAGTCCAGGCCAGGTTTGCTTCTGACAACTAGCTACAGATTAGAAGTTCTAACAATTTCCTTCTTGGGTTTGATTATTTTGCTGGAGTGGCTCATGGTCCTCAAAAAAAGTTAATACCAGTTTATTAAATGATATGATAAAGGATAGAGAACACAGCCAGATGAAAAAATATATAAAGTAGGAAATAGGAGGGAGAAGGAGCTTCTATCCCTATTGAGTCAGGGTGTATGACCTTCCTAATTAGTGTATATTCTCTCACTTGAATTCTATGAATCTCATGCTATTTGGATTTTATGAAGGATTTCTCACTGAGGCATGACCATTATTATTTTTAAAATTATATTTATTTATATATATTTTATACCATTGTTCATTTTTTATATGTTTGCTTCTCTTCTCAGTTGTAGTCCCCATAAAACTCCCACCACCAGCTCATCCATGCTCTGTCACCATATTATCCCTCGTGCTCTTCCCTCCCCTATTTTGATTCCACTCCCTCCTCCCTTGTAGAATGTCTCAATTTATAGTTACCTATTAATTTTGTCTTTCTGATTTTTTCCCCTGAAAACTTATTGGTTCCCCTACATTCCTCCTGTCAGTGAAACCATTGAACTTTTTTTCATTATCCTCCTGGCTTATTTAATTGAGCATAATCCCTTCTAGTTCCAACCCATGTTACTGCCAATGGCATGAGTTTATCTCTTTTGAATGCTGGGACAGTATTCCATTGTGTCTATATACCACATCTTCTTGATACAATCATCTGTTTTGGGCCAATTGGGTTGTTTCCATATCTTACCTGTTGTAAATAGTGCTGTGGTGAATATAGGACAGGTATCCATTTGAGTTAATGTCTTGTGTTCTTTGGGTAGATTCTTGGGAATGGAATTGCTGGCTTATATGGTAGCTCCATTGTTAGTAGTTTGCAGAATCTCCATGCAGCTTACCACCGTGGTTGGACCAAGTTGCATTCCCACCAGCAGTGTAGGAGAGTTCCTTTCCTCCACATCCTCCCCAATATTTGTGTGTGTGTGTGTAAAAATAACCATTCTCACTGGCGTAAGGTGGTATCTCACTGTGGTTTTGATTTTCAATTCCTTGATTATAAGTGACGTTGAACATTTTTTCATATAATGTTGGCCATTTGCTCTTCCTCTTTGGAGAAATGGGCATGGCCACTATTAACTCTCTTTCCAGTTCTTCTCAACTTTCCAGAGATGTGAGAGGGAATGGGGCTGAAAATCCCAAGATTCTAGTCTTGAGTTAGTCCCTAACTCAGAGATATCAGGAGCCACCTTGCCTCAGTATAACAAATGATCTTCCGTACACTCATCACTTATGAATTATAAGAATTTTAGGAGCATTCTACCAAGGACCAAGGGTCAGAGTAACACTCTCAACTTTGTTGAATTGTATTTCATTTTATAAAACATTCATAATTTGTAATTCATTTTTCTTTGTTAACTTATAAGATTTTTCTATGGGCTAGTTATTATGTATAAAGCTACTTTTCAGACATCTTTTTGTGAACATGTGTTTTTATTTCTCTTGAATATATACATATGCATGGAACATGTCATCAACTATTACATGGTCACAATGGTCTCACAGCCTCATAAAAATGCTCAGTGTCCCAAATATTCATCTTTCTCCTCTCCCCTACCAGCTGGTCACTGCTGACCTTTTAAGGTTCTGTTCTTTGGCCTTTCACAGTGTTGCAGCTTTGGAATCACAGAGTATATGGCCTTTTCAGGCTGATTTATTTCACTTAGTAATAAGCATTTAAGATTCCTCCATGTCTTTTTGTGACTTGATAGCTAGTTTCTTTTTATGGAAGAAAATATTCTATTGTATGGGATGTACCACAATTTGCTTACTGAAGGACATTGTAGCTGCTTCCAGGTTTTGACAATTGTGAATTAAATGGCTATAAACATTAATTTTGGAGTGGGTATGTTTTCAGTTCACTGGAAAATAAATAGAAGCATAATAGCTTAGCTGTACAGTAAAGCTATGATTAGTTTGTAAGAAACATGCCAAATTGGCTATGTATTTTGCATTATCACCAACACTTGCAGACTTCCTGTTGCTCCACATCCCCTTAAGCATTTGATATTGTCAACATTTTTGGATTTGAGCCAGCCTCATAGGTGTGAGGTTTGCAATCTTGTTTTATTTGCAATTTCCTAAAAAAAAAAATGTGATCTCAAGCTTTCTCTGTGTATTTGCTACTTTGTTTATTTTTTGTGATCTGTACTCTATTTTTAGTTAATTTCTGTGAAGGTGTTAAGATCTGTGCTTTAGCATCCTGGTTATTGTGAATTACACTACAGTGAACATGAGGGTGCAGTTATACCTTTGAAACATGATTTCATCTCCTTCAGTCCATGCTCATAAATTAGATCATATGGTAATGTTATTTTTAATTCTTTATGCAACTTCCTTACTGTTTTCCATAGGGGCTGTGCCAGTGTGCATTTCCACCAACAGTGCAACGTTTTCCTTTTTCCACATCCTCACCAGCACTTGTTTTCTCTTGTGGGTTTTTCTTTCTTTCTTTCTTTGTTTTTTCATGTGTAAACTCTTCTAGCAGGTGTGAGAGGATATCTTTTTACAGCTTTGATTTTCATTTCCTTGGTGATAGGAAACTTTGAGTACCTTTTCATGTACGCACTGACCATTTGTATTCCTTCTTTGTAAAGTTGACTATTGATGACCTACTTCCCTTCAACAACAGGGCTATTGTTTCATTTTTTTGCTATTGAGTCGTATGGGCCCTTGTGTATTTTTTGACGTGAATCCTCTATCAGATATGTACTTTGCACTTATTTCTTCCTGTAGTTTGTCTCTTCAAGCTATTCATTGTTCCCTTGATTACACAGAAGCGTTTCTTTTGTTTTCTGTCCTTTTGGTGTCCTTTTGATGTTTGCTGACCAACATCAAGCACTTTTACCCTTTGCTTTTCTGGTTGTTTTAGTTCAGGAACTTCAGACATATAAATCTTTAATTCATTTTGAGCTGATGTTTTATCTCATGTGAGTTAAATATTGAGTTTCATTCATTTGTATGTGGGTATCATTTCCTCACATCATTTGATAGAGAATATTGTTTATTCTTGGAATCACTTGACTGTAAATATATCGATGTATTTCTCATTTAATAAGCTATGCATTGGTCTGTATGTCTGCTTTTACACTAGTAACATCTTGTTTAGACCGTTTAAATGAAGTTTAGTTCAAAAATCAGTTTTGACCTTTTTAAAAAAAATATTTATTTTTATTTATTTATGCATACCAGAACTGGGGTGTAGGCCAGAGGTGCCAGAGGGGGTGAGAATATCCACCAGAGACAGAGTGGGGAGCAGAACAGGAAGATCTACTGAAATCCACTGCTGAGGGGAGCAGTGGGTGAGACAGGATATTCCTTCTAAGCCTAGTTTTTAAGAGTTTTATATTGAAGGGTTTTAGGTATCTAATTTTGGGGTGTTTTTGTGTAAGTGGGATCATTTTCTTAATTTCTCCCTCTTCTAGCTCATGTTTGTATTTAGAAAGGCCACTGATTTTTGTGTATTTATTTTATAACCTGCTATTTCACTGTTTTTGTGGTACTATTTCCTTTCTCAGTTCTTTATGTTCATTCCTCTCTTTGGTTTAGCTCTTTTCAGTATTTCTCGGAGTCTAATCTTTGTAAGTTCCTTTAGTTTCTGTTTGTCAAAGAAGCACTTTATTTCTTCCTCCTGTCTGAAGGCGAGGCTGGCAATGTTTACCTCTAAGTATTTTGACTATGCCATTCTATTACTTCTAAGTATTTTGACTTTGCCATTCCAGTCTCTCCTTGCCTGCATGCTTTCTTCAGAGAAGTCAATATTAGCTTGATAGAGGCTCCACTATGGGAACTTATGTAGTTCACGCAACTGGGGAATGAATGTGGCGTGGAGTCCAGGTGGCAGGGTGAGCTAGTTGTGCTGCTGCCTGGGTTAGTGGGCCACAGTCCTCATTGCCACCTGGGTGCTGGATTCCCGGAACCTGCCACCTGGAAGCTGGAGTCAGTCTGTTCTTGTGCTCTCAGTTGCTGGCTGACTGCTGCCTCCTGAGGGGGTAGCTGGCTGCTGACAGCCCCTGGGCTGACAGAGGGATGAGGGCCTCCCTCCCATTGCACTCTGCAGCCTTCTGTTTTACCTCCAGAAGTTTTGGCCTTGCTGCACTGCACTGGAGCTCAGAGGGCACAGAGGAGAAAGAAGAGAAGGAGGAGGAGAGTCCCTGTCTTCACTTCTCTGCCATCTTACCTGAACCTCTCAGATATTTTTAGCCAAAGTCTAGGTATTGTCAAAACTGTGGAGAACTCTCAAAGTGCTAAGCTATCATTGCCTGACGAGGCACACTATTTCTGCAAGCTTTTAGCAATCAGCATAAAAAGTGAAATAAAAGTTTTATAAGTCTAGTTTGTATGATGGTGCTAAACTAGAAGCCAAAGTCAATAGGGCAATTGGACAATTAGATCAAAACTCCAAGGGGTACTTGGTGCAACTGTATTAGTCAATGTACTTGTATTTTAATTTCATGCAATTATATTTCTCTATCCATTATATTTATCCATGTGTAACAGGTGATATTGCTATCAGGCAGATATCTGTGGGATACTACTCAGCTGTAAAAAATGATGAAGTGATTCATTCATGAGGGTGGAGAGCTCATGAATGGAATTAGTGTCCATATAAAGGGGATCACAGGGACTTCCATGCCCCATCTGTCTTGTTGACCCAGTGAGAAATGCTCATGTGTGGCATAGCAAGGAGGCCCTCACCAGGCGCCATGCCTGCTGGAACCTGAACTTCCCAGCTTCCATAGCTGTGAGGGAAATTTCTGCTGAGTCACCCCGCCTGTGTATTTTTGTCATAAATCTGAGTGAACCAGGACAAAAGAACATGGGTGCTTTTGTTCTCAAATGTTTATTCCCTACTCTGTGAGGGGATTGAAACTTGCTGCCCTTGACATTCCTTCCTGCAGGTCAAGTGGACCTCCCTACCCTGTTCTAGGTGGTCTGGGTGACTTGCACTGGCCCCTGGCATCAGCTCAGACCCGGTGTACACATCACCTGAAGCACTGTGGGCACTGAAATATGGCAGGTCTCAACTTACAAGAAGTTGTTCAGAATGAAAAATTTACCTCACAGTTATGGAAGCTGGGAAGTTCAGGTTCCAGCAGGTGTGGCGCCTGGTGAGGGCCTCCTTGCTATGCCACACATGAGCATCTCTCACTGGGTCAACAAGACAGATGGGACAAGGAAATCCCTGGAATCCCCTTTATATGGACACTAATTCCATTCATGAGTTCTCCACCCTCATTCCACTAATTCCATTCACCAGGGTCCTCCCTGGTGATGCAGTGGGTTAAAGTGCAGCACAAAGAAGCTAACTGCAGCCTCCACAGCCACTGCAGCACAAGTTCGATCCCTGCCCTGGAGGTGACCCACATGGCGTGGCAGACCTCTCCTGACCTGACTGCTGCTCCCCTCAGCAGTGTACTTTGTCGATCTTTCCATTTTGCTCCCCACTCTGTCTTTGGTGAATCCTCTCACTGTCTCTGCACCCCTGGCCTGCGCCCCAGTTCTATATGCATAAATAAATAAATTTTTAAAAGAAAAAAAAAAGAAGTACTCAGAGAAAAGCCAGAATTACAGTCAATCTGAGGCAGATACTAAGCCTACATGTGGTATGAACGAGAAACAAATAAATCTTATAAACACAAAGAATTTGGGGTTGTTTGTAGACAAGCGTAATCCAGTTAGAAAGAGAAATAGATTATGGAAGGCATTTTTTTATACATATTTATTTATGCATACAGGACTGGGGTGTAGGCCAGAGGTGCGGGGGGGTGAGAGAAGTCACCAAAGACATTGGGAAGCAGAACAGGCAGATTGACATACACAGCTCAGAGGAGCAGTGGGGGGGGCGAGGTGAGGGGTGGTCAGAAGAGGTCTGCCGCGCCATGTGGGTCAGCTCCAGACCTGGGGATCGAACACACACTGAAGTGGTTGTGGCAGTGCTGCACTTTAACCTACTGTGCCACCAGGGAGGGCCTCCTCCTGGTTCTTAAAAAAAGTCTCATTTAGTACTCAGTTTATCTCATTCTGAATTATGATTTTATTATATAATCTTTACTGTTAAGGAGTGAAGTGTATTCCTCTCTTGCCTTTTGGGCATGCATGGGATAAAAAAGGGTGAAATAAACATCAGTAGGGAGAGAGGCATTCAGGAGTTGCTCGAAGTGACTGTGGCAAAATGAATGAAGATTCCTGACGGCATTTGTTAGGAACCAGAGGGAAAGCAGAGAGCACTGAAAAGCAGTTTGAGAACGCACTTGATCTAAATTTAACTTGCCCACTGGGCTAAAGGATTGTGACTCAGAAGGGGGAAGCTGACATGTGAGTTCTTGTCAGAAATCCTTTTAGAACGTGGTGCAAAAATTGACCTGATCCAGCACAGGGATGGTTCAACATCAGAAAATCAATTAATGTAATCCATCACATCAACTGACAGAAGAATAAAAACCACATAATCATATCAATAGATGCGGAGAAGGCTTTCGACAAAGTTCAACACCATTTAT
>NW_004567135.1:14534515-14535855 GCF_000260355.1 Condylura cristata | reverse complement strand
TATGGTGATGGCACACGGGTGACTTGGTGATGGGAAACCCGCGGGGATTACAATTGAGATGGGAAAAAAAATAAACTTTCGTAAAATAAAATAAAAAAATTGACCTGATCCACCACACACGATAAGAATGTGCATGAACGAGAGCGTGCACTGATATTGGTTCTCTAATTTTGCTTGCCTGTGGATACGCACAGATGCTTGAATTTCAGCCTTGCTGTTGACTTCGGCAAGTTCTCTCTGGCTGCTTAGTTTCTCCTGTCTTTCCCTTCTTTTTTGTTTCTCAGCCCTTTGATTTCCTACTTCTATTACATGTGCTAGATTGTGTTGGAAGCTTAATTCATAATGTGCAGTGCTGGGGACTGGCCACTGCTGAGGTTTATAATTCTCAGTGATATGACGCAAGGCTCTTTCATACTTGGGGCCTATAAATGCGCGATAAGGAAGTATAAGTCACCACCATATTTGGTCTTCAAATTAAGGAAGAAACAAAAAGCGTCTTTTGAAGAGAGCAGAACATTTCTTCTCAAAATGACTTCAGAGATCACTTATGCCGAAGTGAAGTTCAAAACTGAATCCAAGTCTTCAGGCACCAAATCAAAGGCTTCTAGAGGTAAGAGAAATTTGAGAATACAATTTAATGATGAGATGGAAAAGGAAGTGATAATGTTGTGAACTTGTTACGGCAATTCTCCAGCAAAATCAGAGACATTCAGAGATTTGGAAAGAGATTTACTTGTCACATCAGCGGTCTCAGTAGGCTCATTCCCAAAAGGCTCAGCCCCAAATTTATAGGACTGGTAAGGTTTTATACAGTTTGTATGAGGAAGCTTGTCACCTCATCTGTCATAGTATAAGCATTCTTTATTGTTTGGGGAGGGGGTCTGGATATAGCCCGGACAACTATTAGCCACCACTATTACTGTGGACCAGCTATATACTGCAGGAACTTTCTGCTCCAGCAAGCAATAGAATCCAAGCAACAGACTCCCCCAAGCAGCAGGCTGGGAAGGTAGCCAAACCTGAGCAGACCTGGGAAAATTCCTGCTTCAAACTAAGCGCAGGTCCTGCTAGTTTCTGGTTCGCCGTTGGGTCACAGCTGGGAAATAGAGGACTCTTAGAAGGTTGAGTTGCCTGAAGATAAGCAGTAAAGGGTTGTACAGTCATGCTAGAACAAAACTGAGACAGGAGAAGTTCACGGCAGTCCTGAGCTAAGAATTATCTTTCACTTTCTGTGCTTTTTTTTTTTTCCACTTAGTATAATCACCTCATTTTCCATCTATGTTGTTGCAAAAGGCACATCTTTACCAGCCAAGTAATATTCCATTGTGTATATATACCAC
>NW_004567135.1:14498214-14533593 GCF_000260355.1 Condylura cristata | reverse complement strand
TTTGGGGCATTTGGATTGTTTCCATATCTCAGCTATTGTGAATAGTGCTGCAATAAACATGGGAGTGTGGTTTCCTTTCAAATTAATGCTTTTGTCACCTTTGGGTATTCCTAGGACTGAAATGCTTTTTACTTTTTCACATATTTGTTGGCCACTTGCATTTGGAGGAGAACATTTTAGGTGGAGCATATTGGGGGGTATATTTGTTAGTATCGTGCTGAAGTGGAACAAAAGACCATTGCAAATGAAAAACTAGCAGGTCTTTCAAGAGAAAATGTTCCATTAGTAGAAAATCCACTGTCTGCTTATCTCTGAGATGGACTCCAGTTTGGGAGCAGATGAAAGATCATTTGGGTGGCACATATTTCACATATGGGGCAAAAGAAAAAAAGGCTTCATGAGTAGAGGAACCTATAAAAGGGGGTCATGAACACTCAGAAACTTCTCTGGAAATAAAGGAAAAAAATTTTCCTTTATTTAAAAAAAAGAAACTATACAACTTCATTTTTTTTAAAGATTTATGTATTTATTTATGCATACAGAACTGGCATACAGGCCAGAGGTGCAGGGGGTGAGAGGATTCACCAGAGACAGAGTGGGGAGCAGAACAGGCAGATCAACGAAGTACTCTGCAGAGAGGAGCAGCGGGTGGGTTAGGAGAAGCCTGCTGTGCCATGTGGGTCAGTTCCCTGGCTGGAGATCGAACTTGTGCTGAAGTGGCTTTAGCTTCTTAGTGCTGTGCTTTAACCCACTGTGCCACCAGGGAGGGCCCACAACTTTTTTGTTTTATGTTAAAATATTCATTATGGAAAAAAAAACTTAGAGGTCTAAAAAGTTTAAATTATATTTATTCTTGCCATCTAGAAATAACTATAATTTATATTTTAGTATTTATACTCCAGGGATAAGTACGCACAGTGCATATAAGTGCTATTTTTTAAAAATAAGATTATGGTATACATTACTGAAGGTTCCCACATACATGGCAATATACTGGCATTTGAGAAAATAATTCTTTCATTTTTTTGAAGTAACATTAGTTTATAACATTATATGTTTCCGGTATATGGTCTTGTGAATTCAATAGCTACTATCATCATCACCAAAAAATGTCTAGTTTTCTTCTATTATATGATTGATGATGTTTACCTGATTTACTCATACCCTCTCTCTCTTCCCTGCTTGGAACAGTCCTTTAGTTCTTATTAGTCTAAAAGAAATCATTCTTAACCATAACTGATTCTTGACCAAAAAGGTCTGATCTTCTCCCATGTATGTTAAGAGGGACCGTAAAACAGATTTACCTGAGATGGCATTATTAAAAGGACTAGTGAAACCTGAAAAAGATATATGGTTATTAAATATATAGTTAAATACTATATAATTACAAGATAGAAGGTTAAAGAAGAAAATGTGGTATAAAATTGTCATGATAAAGTAAATGACACAATATACATTCAGAAATTAGCATGCATGGCAAGTCAAACATGTTGAAATAGTAAATGTATGACATATACTTCAAAAATTGCTGGAAGAATATATATGAAAATATTAACAACAGGTATGCTTACCATGGGTTTGTTATATTATGTATTTTCTAAAGTTTCTACAAGGACCATTATTATTTCTTTTCAATATTTTTATTTAAAATTTTATATAGTGAGTAACTGTGTACCATTCAAGAAAAGAGGAGCTAGAGGAAGAGAAAGGAAAGTTCAGAATTCATTACTGATGAAACAATTTGATTTCTCCTTCAGCTTTTCCCACAGAAAGGACCATCCTTCCCAAAAGTAACCCTAGCATTACCAAACTACTTGTGGCCGCTTTGTTGATATTTATGCTATTGGCGATCTCATTTTTGTTTGCTTTTATTGGTAAGTACACAACTGAGTCTATCAAGGATGTCTACCCCATATGAAGAGATGGCACCACTAGAAAAATTTGCCAATATTTTAAGACAAGAATCTGAGAAAGAAGTTTTTTATGTGGGGGGGAGGGGTGGCAGAAAATTAGTGGAACTACTTTGAAAATTCTGTTCTTTGTCTGAACGAGTTACCCTTCTTTAAAAATAATGGAATCCTGTACTATTTATAATAGGGAAGACATGGAATCAATTCAAATGCCCAAAAATAGATGACTGGATTAAAAAGATGAACATATATATACACACAATGGATTATTGCTCAGCAATCGAAATAAACTCATGCCTTTTGCAGCAACATGGATGGAGCTGGAAGGGATCATGCTTAGTGAAATAAGCCAGAAAGAAAAAGAAAAACACTGTATGGTTTCACTCTTAGCAATAGTGTAAGGTATAATGGAGTTGAAAGAGAGAGAGAGAGAGAGAAATAGAGAGAGAGAGAAGCAAATGTAATAAAGTAAAAGCGAAAACAACAACAAATAATGGAATGCAGCTTTTCGAGAAATTTACAAGTATATGTGCCATGGTTTTGTGTTGTATAGAAATCAATAGAGCATCATTTCTACAGTAGACTGCTATTTGTGGTTAAATCTGCATTTCCTTATAGTGTTTATCAGGCCAGGTCTTTTTTTTTTTTTTAAAGTAGGTGAGCCAGGAGAGGTCTGCCTCACCATGTGGGTCACCTCCCTGCCTGGAGCTGCTAAAAACTTCATAGGGCTGAGACTTACCCTTGCACCACCAGGGAGACCCAGGCCAGTTATTTTTGAATGTAAAAGTATTTATTTTGGGATGAGCAAGCAGACAGGGAAGAAGGTAGTGGGGAGAAATATTCCTGGAGGTTTCCCATTGAGTTTTCACTTTAATTATTTCTGTCCTTCTGAAACCTGTATGAGATCTAAAGGTCAATTTGCAAATAGGTAGATTTCTCCCTATCTCTTTCTTTAAGGGTCTATCAGGTTTCCGGGAGGCATGAAAACTTTTTCAGATGTACATTTTGGTAGATATTATATTAGGTTAGATAATTTTATTCATTTGTCATTCAATAAGTAATGGTAGCATCTACTATGCTAGAATTATGCCAGATAGAATCCAGACACAGCCATAGCCCTTGGTATCAAGACATTCAGAGAATGTTAAATGTTAAATGAACTAGTGGTAGTCACCATTGTATGGTAAGTGAAGCACAGGAACTGAGACATACTTCCTGAAGAAGACATTTGTAGCTTTGTGTACCGAGAATGACAAGAGAGATGTGATAAGCTGTGGGGATATTGGAGAAAACAAAGTATAAATAACTGAAACTATGGTACTGTATCAACTATGAGAAAGTGGGAAAAATAATCAGGTCTCAGATCGGAATACAGCTGAGTACAATGGAAAGAGTCTGGATATTTTTTCCTGAATGTCATGGTATTTATATCTTTTGCTGCTTTTCAACAAGACTGAGACTTAGTGGATTAAAGCAATTTTTTACTTAGTTCATGATCCAGTGGTTTGGTCCTGGAAGGGAGGTTTAGATTGGGCTTGTTTGAAATCATGCAAGCATTTGCTTATCAGATATGCAATCGAGTATCACAGCCAACTCAGTTTCTGAGGAAGAGGATCTCAGCTGGAATGACATAGGCAACTGGCCACATATCTTTCAGAGTTTATTAGATTGGCCTGAGCTTGTTCAGATGGCATCTCGTAGTCTTTGAACAACAGACTGGCATTGAACAAAATCTCTTTAAGCCTTAGCTTGAAACGGAGTTGTATTTTTATTTTTCTTATTTTTTCTGGTTCTCTACACCCTGTTGGCTAAAGGAAGTCTTAAAGCCAAAGCCAACCCAGCTTCAAGCGGTGAAGGACTAGAACTTACTGATTGAACCAGAGAAGTCATATAGCAAATGGATGTCAATTGCAATCTGTCACATTGAAGAATTTTAAATATGGAAGTCATATAATAAAATATGACTATTACAACTGTACTTTTTCTTCAGATGGAAAATACATTATGAATTTATTGATTGTTCAGAATATTCAATTTTCTTTTTTTGTGCCATATTAAGATTCTTCCCAGGTTCTTCTTTAATATACACACACATATATATAAAACATTATTATTCATTTTAATACAATATTTGCTTTCTCCTCTCAAGTGTGGTCCCTATAAAATTCCCACCACCAATTCAGTCATGAAACATCATCATAGACTTTTGTGTTCTTCCTGCCCCTGTTTTGATCCTTCTCCCTCCACTTAAAGAACATCTCTGATTTATAGTTGCCTGTTAATTTTGTTTTTTAAAACTTATTATTATTATATGTTTTCCTGATCCCTTATTTTGTTCCCCTATATTTCTCTTATAAGTGAAACCACCAATATTTTTTCTTTTTCTTCTGGCTTATTTCACTGACATGATCCCTTCCAGCTCCATCCGTATTGCCACAAATTGCATGAATTTATATTTTTTTGATCGCTGAGTAGTATTCCATTGTGTATATACATCACATCTCTTGATCCACTCATCTGTTTTGGGGCATTTAGATAGTTTGGCTATTGTTAATGTTAAAGGGAAGAGTGAGGGGCACCCCAGAAACCCCAAGACTGCCCGCTTAAAATAGGTTCTGCCACCCACGACATCAAGACAAAACATGCTCTAGTGTGTAAGACCTTCAATGGAAAGGAAATTTAATACAATTTGTGCACAACAAAGACAAGACAAACAATAACATTTCCAAATCAAGCACCTGATGTTACCCATCCCTTCTTGGGGGGATTGGCCCTAATTGAGGCCTCTGAGGCCTGAAAGCTACCATAATTTTAAATATGGGTCCCCTGGTGGGGATCCATAGGAAAGGGGCAGAAAGGGCCCACCATGTCTGGGACAGAAGGAACAAAATAAAAATCAAGATTAAAGCTGCCACTGGTAATCTCCCATGTGTCTCTCACCCACATCTGTTTCAATCAGTCCAATACTGAGAAGCAAGCACAGTTTCTTCCCATGTCTCACTCTTCCCAGGTGTCTCCTGCACGTCTCCTTGCTCTCCATCTTTCTTCATGTCTTCCTCTATCTCCTTTCCAGCTTCTCTTCTGCTTCCCCACATTCCTGCTCAGCTCTACACTTCCCTGGGTGGAGCAGGGGGTCTGGAGCCCCTCATTCTCAGGGGGACCAGGAAATAACAGGTGCAGTAAACACAGGAGTGCCAGTTTCCTCTCAAATTAGTATTTTTGAATTTTGGGGGTAGATGCCCAGGAGTGGAATTACTGGGTTATTATATAAGAAAATTGTCTTGTCCTCTTCAACTGCTGATCTTCAGTTACTCCAAGAGAAACTTAAGATTTCAAACTCGAACGGATTAGAATATGTTAATGTGT
Source organism: Condylura cristata (assembly GCF_000260355.1). Classification (NCBI taxonomy): domain Eukaryota; kingdom Metazoa; phylum Chordata; class Mammalia; order Eulipotyphla; family Talpidae; genus Condylura; species Condylura cristata. The sequence goes on along the minus strand of NW_004567135.1, from coordinate 14,528,317 downwards.
GGTGATGGACTATCTTCAAATAATTGGGCATGTGTAGATTTTATTCCTATAAAGAATTCAAGCAAGCAAATATAAAAAGCAAAGTAATAACGTTACTAGAAAAATGAATTATCTTATTTCTTTTTCAGTTTTCTTTCAAAAATATTCTGATCTCAAAGGAAAAATGTCTATGAAAGAAGTCTCTCACAAAAGCTTGGAATGTACAAAAGAAAATATGACCATGGAAGGTAAAAGTTAATGCACCTGTGATTCATTTGTTGATTAGTCTGTGTAGACATCATAATCAGTATGTATAATAAAATTCATGGGTAGTTGTACCAAGAAGTTGAGTTTCATGGTCATTTTTTTTTAAAGATTTATTTATCTATGCATACAGAACTGGGGTACAGGCCAGAGGTGCAAGGGTGGCGAGAGAATTCACCAGCAACAGAGTGGGGAGCAAACAGGCAGATCAATGAAGTACACTGCTGAAGGGAGCAGTGGGTGTGTCAGGAGAGGTCTGCCTCGCCATGTGGGTCACCTCCTGGGCGGGGGATTGAACTCTCACTGAAGCTTCGCAGTGCTGCGTTCTAATGAACTGCGCCACCAGGTAGGGCTTGGCCCTTCATTTTTTTTTTAAGTATTATTTATTTATGCATACAGAACTGGGGTACAAGACAGAGATTCAGTGGCCATGAGAGGATTCACCAGAGACAGAGTGGGGAACAGAACAGGCAGGCCGACAAAGTACACTGCTGAGGGGTGCAGTGGGTGGGTCAGGAGAGGTCTGCCGCGCCATGTGGGTCACCTCCAGGGTGGGGATGGAACTTGCCCTGAAGTGGCTGTGGCCAGTTGGGAGTGCTGCGTCCTAACCCGTTGGGCCACCAGGGAGGGCTCCACCCTTCATTTTAATGACACTCCCACTTTCAAATTATTTTCCTCTTATTGTACCTATATGCTCTTCTGTCAATACAGAGAAAGCTTGGAGCTGCTGCCCAAAAAATTGGAAGTCATTTGATTCAAACTGTTACTTTATTGCATCAGAAGTCAAAGACTGGAAGGAGAGTGAGAAGAACTGCTCAGCGATGCAGACTCACCTGCTGGTTGTCACCTCCAAGGAGGAGCAGGTACTGTCTAGTTGAGAGGAGTCATGGGTCCACCTGGGTTTCTGCATCTCTCCTGACCAAGGAGCAGGTTTTCATTGTTTAGGGATATTGCTGCTGTGGCGGGAGGCTTTCAATAGACTAGCTGGGAGAGGTTTATCCAGGCCTTTACTTTGCATCCCTCTTCCTGCTTCCCTAATACTAACCTTCCCCCAAATAAACAGGAGCATTTAAAATAGAATATGTGCACAGAATGGTGAAAATATTTCAGCCTGAAATATCAGTTTGCTATTTTAACATTTAAATATTTTATACATTGTTATCTAGCTAGCAGACAAGAGGTATGAAATCAAATAGAGAAATAAAGTTCCTCATTAAGAGTCATAATCAGCAATCAAAATGAAATTAAAAAGCCTGAATTTGGGCCCTCCCTGGTGGTACAGTGGGTTAAAGCACAGCACTAAGAAGCTAAAGCCACTTCTGCATGAGTTTGATCCCTGCTTGCCCCGGAAGTGACCCACATGGCGTGGCAGACCTCTCCTGACTTGCCTGCTGCTCCCCTTAGCATGATCTGCCTGTTCTGCTCCCCACTCTTGTCTCCTGTGAATCCTTTCGCCAACCCTGCACTCTCTGGTCTGTACCCCAGTTCTGTATGCATAAATGAATACATCTTTTAAAAAAAGCCTGAATTTATGAAAGAAAAACTGATCTGCAGCTATTTCTTATGCACACCTTAGAAGAATTAGTGATGAAAATAGAGTGGGTTTCTGATGAGAATTTATTATCAAGGATTGCTTCCATGAGTATTCAGTGCTGCTTTGCTCTGTATGTTGTTCATTGTCTCCAACTGTGAGAGGAACACACACACTCAGAGCTGGGAGAAAAAATTTCTGCCCTGTATAAGCTACCCAGTCTATGAACTGACTAAGACAAAGTTCAAGCTCTCAAGTGGTGTCTGGTCCTGCACTGCACTGTCAGACAAGTCCTGGCCCTGGGTAGATGACCTGGGATCCTCCCTTTTCTTTCTTTCTCCCTAATCCTGAATCTACCCAAATACTTTAAAAGCTGTAATGCCTTTCTCTTTTCTTAGGATTTCATCAGCTCAGCTCTGAATTCAAGACATGCTTACTATGTGGGGCTGTTAGACCCCGAGGGGAAAAATCAGTGGCAATGGGTTGATCACACACCATTCAACAACCGAAGTGCTACGTGAGTATGGGATTGATAAGGGGATCTGAGCCCTGCTCACGCAGGGCCTTAGGGTCTTCCAACTTCTCGCTTTACAAATAAGATGGCTCACACTTAACTTTTTGGCATTATGTTCAATAAATTTATTGATTATGGTTTAATTATTGCAAATAGCTTATGAGGCACACACCATATTTTCCCACTGGGAGTCAAGGAAACAGACTACAGAGTTTAGGTAACTTAGGGAAGACTTCAGCAGTGATAACACTGGTCTCTGACTTCAAGTCTGTGCTGCATGGTTACCTCTAACTATAATACTATGTCTTTTTTGATTTCTCTGTGGAGTTTGTAGGGTTTTCCATGTAAATTAACATATCGTCTGTAAATAAGGACAGTTTTACTGCGTTCCCTATTTGCTATGTCTTTTATGATTAGAAACTATTATTAAGTTTTAATGTTCCTCATAAATAAAATATGGTTAAATACTGATGTTGAAATTAACATTACTTGTCCAAGGTAACAGGGCTGGTAATAGACAAGAGGTTTTTACTGGTTTCATCTATGCAAAGCAGATAATTAAAAGTCTGGACAAACAGCATTGATATGGGATCAAGGTGAAATCTGTTCATCACTTAAGGGAGCACATGGATTGACAGTGTCCAGAGAACAGGACAAGAAGAAGGGAGACTTGGGATCTCTGTAGGGAGAATATTTATTGCAGTGAGATGACCAGTCTGGGTCAGTAGCTCACTTTTTGAGGAAAATGCCAGACCCAAACAGATAAAGGCTGTATGAGGTTGGAAAAGGATGCTTAGGGAGTGTCTAACCTTGGCCTCCACTGTTCAACACTGGCATCCCCCTGAAGTCTCTCTTTGTAAGCACTTTTTAAAAATTAGTTTTTTGTAGGTAATTTATATCATTGTTCATTTTTGTACAATGTTTGCTTTCTTCTCTCAGTGGTAGTCCCTGTGAAAGTCCTACCTCTGCACCATCACCATAATTCCCTATGCTGTTCCCTCCCGTTTTGATCCCTCCCTCTTTGTCTCCACTGCAGAATGCCTCTGAGTTATAGATGCTTGTTAAATTTTTTTATTAATATTTCTTCCCAGAACACTTATTTGTACCCTCTATTATCCCTATAAATGAAACCATCGATTTTTTTTTTCCTTCTGGCTTGTTTTACTGGCTTATTCCAGCTCCATCCATGGCTGCAAATGGCATGCATTTATCTTTTTGATTGCTGAATAGTATTCCACCCCATACCACATCTTCTTGACACATCTTCATTTACTTTGGGGCATTTGGGTTGTTTCCATATCTTACCTCCTGTAAATAGTGCTGCAATGAACATAGGAGTGCAGGTATCCTTTTGAATTAATGTTTTTATGTCCTTTGGGTAGATTCATAGGAGTGAAATTTCTGGATCATATGGAAGCTCCATTTTTTAGTAGCCTGTGGAAACTCCACACAGCTGTTATAGTGGTTGGAACAGTTTGCAACCAACAACAGTGTAGGAGAGTTCCTTTTCTCTACATCCTCCCCAACATTGGTTGTTTCTAGTTTTGTAATTTGTACCATTCTCACTGGTATGAGGTGGTATCTCATTGTGATTTTGATTTGCCTGTAAGCACTTTTTGAAGAAACATTCTCATCTTTTTTTCCCTTTCAGATTCTGGAACCCAGGTGAACCCAATAATTTTAATGATCGTTGTGTTATTCTACTTAGAACAAGAAGCAGAAACAAATGGGGCTGGAATAATGTCAATTGTGGTGAAACTCACATGTCAATTTGCAAGATGACAAAGATCTACTTATAAATGAACATTCTTCATGAACATGTGATTGAATTGGCATCTATCATCACTCTTTTTATTGCTCCATCATTGCTCTTTTTATTTATGTGTGTGTTATAAGGAGTTTTGTGGACTCTTTCACCTGTTCTGATTGTGACTGAATCAGGGTACTCTTTCATTCACTCATACAGTGAACATTTACTGAACATTTTCCATGTGGATAGGCTGCTTTACAGACAAAAGGGGGGAGCATGAGCAGTCTCTCCTAATTTTTGTCTATTTGCTAATTGTTATATAGGATATAGTGCCTCCATCTGGTTTGTTTTCATGTTCTTACTAAATTTTCTGAGATAATTTCTTCCTATCACATATAGAATATAATGGCGAATTTAAGTCTGTTGTTCATGGCCTCAGTGTAATAATTGTGATTGATTGTAATAAGCTGATTTGCATGACTATCCCAGTGTGACCTGTGGAGATGGTTCCCTATTATCTTGATGTCATAATTTTCCTGTTACCCCTAAAGATGAATTTGCTTTTTTTTTTTTTTTTAAAAAAAAATAATGATTATCCATTGTACATAAATTTTTCTACTTTTCAGAGAGCAACTTAACATTTCTGGAACATTCTGTGGGAAATTTATTTACAACGAAATTTTTCCGCCTTATTTCAATAATATTGGGGGTGGAAGCAAAGAAAGGGTAACAAGCAAACATTTTATTAATTTCCTTTGATATCATAATTGAGTATGTACTTGAACTGCAGTGAAATGGAGAATGGTGATCTTAGTAGGTGCTGGAACTCTTCTCTTTCTCCATCTTTTATTTTATCAATGTGAGTCAGAATTTGTTGTAATATTCCCTAGAATACTGGCAAAGATTTGTGTGAAACAGATTCATGAAAGTCTGTGTCAGAGAATGACCTTTAAGTGAAGAATCATTCAGTTATGTTCAAATCAATGGGCAGAGTTGAGAATGTGAGAAAGTGATAAAATTGTTGTTTAAGTCATTAAACTGTTGGGTGTCACATTATTTAGCAATGAGGCACCTTTTAATTTTATACCACACAGAACAAAGAGTATGCTAAATAATGAAGTACAATCAAGTAAGGAAACATTGCCAACTACATCATGTACCTAAAAGGGCTGTTAACAATTTAAAAATGAGACTAGATTACTCTATTACTGTAAAAGTAAAATATTAGTGTCTTCATTTTTTAGATTATTTAATTCCTATTAGTATATAGTATACTAATACTATATTATATATATTATATATAGTATACTATATACTATATTAGTATACTAATATATACTATATACTAATATATAGTATACTAATATATATTATATACTATAATATATAGTATATAGTATACTAATATAGTATTACAGCATAGATACAGGGTCACTAAATAAGTAAACATTCATCACTGTGTGCTAATTTTTTTCCTGTTCATTGAAGGTGCAATAAATGTTGTTTTGTGAAAATTCTAGAAGATGGATCTTAACATTTTGGATTAAAATTTAAGTAAATATTCTTTTAGGTAAAGAACAAGGCTCTGTAGAGAATTAGTGGAATAAGTGTGTTTATTATGTTTATTAGATAGATTAGTGTAATGTAAAATATATCCTAGAATTTTTGGATCTAAATTCACATTTACTGTTGCTATTAAAAACAAATAAACGTCAAAACAAATACATGTACAAACATTTCAAGTTTTTGTGGTCTTTGTGTCACTTGTTAAATTGAAGTGGCAAAAATTCTGGTTTCTCCAGTGCTGAGGATTTGCACTGAATCTGAGAAATCACCTGAAGGTTTTCTGAAGGGAATCAGCTAACCCTGACCAGCCCTCTAGCCCAATGTAATATTCATTTTGTACAGATGATATTAATGTTGAAACATTCATTCATAATTCTTTTTTTGTCAATGTGGAAATAATTGTATTGCACACTTAAAGATGAATTCAATGACTGGAGAACAGAAGAGATAATGGCAATTTAACTATATTAAATAAAGTTTTCATTATAGAAAGTTCTCATTAAATTAATCTTATCATGTCCAGACAAAGAAATGCTCAGCAGAAGTTAAAATTGTTGCAAATGGAACTTTCTAATAAAGAACCAATGTTTAGGACTGTGGTGCATAAGGCTGGCCTATTTATCCCTTACACTTTACAAACAAAACCTGTTGTAGTCATTTGAGAACCTCGTCTTCACCTCTGTAGGTGAACACCAATTAAGTCAAGATAATACAAACAATTCCCCTAGTGGTTGTTTCAGGAATAGAAACAAATTATAAGTCATGTCAATGAATTGCCCCTTCCATGTTCTCAGAGCTTGAAGGAACACAATTTCTTTCTCCCAGTGAGTATGAGCAAAGTAATATGTAGCCTTTTTTATGCCTTTACTCTTCATGTTTCCTAATTTCATCAATTTTTCATTTTCTTCTCTCCAATTATGTTTACTGAGGTAAAGTTGGTTTACATCATTGTATTTGTTTAAAGGTTTATAGTTTCAGACCTCTACAAATATATATTTTCATACCACTCACCACCAGAACCCACCACCACCACCAGAACCCCAATAATCCTCTACTAGGGTCTACTGGGCCCCTTTCCTCTCTGTCCCCATCCTTCTACCCTCCTTCCAGGCTGCCTGAGTTTTGCAGTCAGGTGTCAAAGATTTGCTGACAATCTGTTGGTTTGGTTTTTCTGTATCTCAAGCTTTTCTTTATATTCCACATATAAGTGAAACTTTCAAGCATTTGTCTTTCTCATTCTGACTTATTTCACTTAGCACTATCCTCTCCAGTTCCATCTGTGTTAGTGCAAATGGAAAGAATATATTTATATTTTTAATAAGACTATTCCATTGTATATATAAACCACATTTTTTTAAAATTTCCTCTTCTGTTCTTGGGCACTTAAGTTGGTTGCATAACTGGTAAATAGGGCTGTAATGAACATAAGAATGTATATACCCCTTTGAAATAGTATTCTTCCCTTCTCTTTTCTTTAAGCTTTTAAATTTTCTTACACCATTGTTCATTTTGGTACAGTATTTGATTTCTCCCCTTAATGCTGTCCTCATAACCTTCCCACCACCATCTCACCTGTGAAGCATCGTCATAGTCGCAAAACCTCCTATGTTTTGGTTTCTCTTTCTCCCCGTTCCCCAACTGTCACCCATTTATAGTTTTCCTGCTATCTTTGACTTTTCCCCCCGATCCCTTGTTTGTTTTCCGTATGTTCCTCCTATAAGTGAACCCATCTGATATTTCTCTCTTTGCTTCTGACTTATTTCACTGAGACTAGTCCCTCCAGCTCCACCCGTGTTATTACGAATGGCTTGCATTTATCTTTTTTGTTTGCTGAATAGTATTCCATTGCGGATATACACCACACCTTCTTGGTTTCTTTTTTTTTTTTTTAGTAGCACCAAAAATATATATATTCTATATATATTGCATCATTGTTCTTTTTTTAAAAAAAGATTATTTATGCATACAAGAACTGGGATACAGGCCAAAGGTGCAGGGGGTGAAAGGATTCACCAGAGACAGAGTGGGGGACAGAGCAGGCAGATTAACTGAAAGACACTGCTAAGGGGAGCAGTGGATGGGACAGAAGAGGTCTGTTGCACTACGTGGGTCACCTCCTTGGTCTGGGATGGAATTAGTGCTGCAGTGGCTGCAGATAGTGTTTTAACCTGTTGTGCCACCAGGGAGGTCCCCCATTGTTCATTTTTGTATGATGTTTGCTTGCTCCTTTCAGGTATAGTCCCCACAGAATTCACACCACCATTTCACCCATGAACCATCACCATAGTCCCTTATGCTTTTCTCTTCCCTTTTTGATCCCTCTTCCCCTCCCTCCTCAGCAGAATGTCTTGATTTATAGTTGCCTGTTAATTTTTTAAAATTTTACTATTTTTCCCCCGATCCCTCACTTGGTTCCCCTATATTCCTCCTATAAATGAAACCATCAGACATTTTTCTTTATCCTTCTGACTTATTTCATGGAGTATAATCCCTTCTGGCTCCATCCATGTTGCTGCAAATGTCATGAGTTTATCTTTTTGATTGCTGAATACTATTCCATTGTATATATATATATATATACTACATTCTTCTACTGGCTTTTACTTTCCCAGAGTTCGTTAGCTCCTTCACTGATCTTTTAATATCCATCAGTGCCTTTCTTTTCTTATTTAAATATTAATCCCTATTCTTCAGTTAATTGATTTTATTTCTCATATCTTTCCTTTTCTTCATCTTTTTTAAACTAGACTGATCCAGAAATCTTTATCTGTCAGGCAGTGAAATTCTTCCAGCTCAGTGTTGTTGGATTTTGGAGTCTGGTTTTATTTTTTGGAGTGTTGTTCCCTGGAGGATTTGCTTGAGCATTTGTTTTTACTTTCTCCCCACTGTTTGCTTTCGTATTTGTTCTATGTGACTGGTGCCCGTGGACATGACTTCGAGTTGTCCAATTGCAGTGTCAAGGACTGAGGTCGGGTGGTTCCTATGCTGTTGACCTGGGCTTGGTGAGGACTCAGATGCTGTGGGTGGACCAATGTGTACTTGCTCTGGTAGTCACCAGGTGTCTATGTCTCTTTCCTATGCGTGTATCCCCACTCCAGGCAGGTTCAGTCATGTTGGGTCTGGCAAGGACTTGGATTTGGCTTTGCCTTCTTTGGGTTGATACCTGGATGTGAAATTGCTGGGTTATATGGGTAAATCTATTATTAATATTTTGAGAGACCTCCATACTCTTTTCCATAGGGGCTGGAATAGTTTACATTCCAACAGATGGTGTGTGAGAGTTCTTTTTTCCCCCACGTCTTTGCCAACACTTGTTATTTCTGGTCTTTTTGATATGGGCCTTTGCTATGGTAGGCCTTTCCTATGGGCCTTTCCTAAGGTAGCCTCTCAATATGGTGTTGATTTGCTTTTCCCTGATAAGTGATGATGAACTTTTAAAAAAAGTGTTCCTATTGGCCATCTGTATTTCTTTGAAGAAATGTTTATTTAACCCTTCTGCCTTCCCCCCTTTTATTTTTGATTGGGGTGTTTTCTTTTTGTTGAATTACATGACTTCTTTATATAATTTGGATATTGACCCTTTGTCAGATGCATAATGTGTAAATATGGAAGTATGTAGCCTTACTTATAACTGATAATCATTCTGTGATCATGAGTGGAACTGGCCTTTGGAGAACAAGAACACCATGGATAGCTCCGTACAGCCTTGGAAAGAACCCAGGCCACTTAAATATTAATTAATTAATTAATTAATTTGTTTAGAAGAACTGGGGTGTAGTCCAGAGGTGTCTGTGTGTGGGGGTGGGGGCAGGTAGAGCATTCACCAGAGACAGAGTGGGAAGCAAAACAGGCAAGGTTGACTGAAATATATTGTTAAGGGAGGCAGTGAGTAAGAAAGGTCTGCTGTGCCATGTGAGTTAGCTCTCTGGCCAGGGATTGAACTCACGATGCAGTGACGGGCAATAGCTTGATAGCACTGAGACTTTAACCCCTGCTGGTGTACATATGCCACATTTTCTTGATTCACTTTTATATTTTGGGGCACTTAGTTTGTTTTCATAAATATAGTACACAGTGCTGCAGTAAATGTGGGAGTGTAAGTTTCCATTCAAGACCCTAGTCATAAGGGTGTTGTGGAGCCACTGAACCAACTATTCCTGAAGTATTTTCTACTTTGAATTCTTAGTAATGAAAGTTAATAACTTTTCCAGTCAATTAGGCTGATTTTAGAGTGATTGATTAAAAAAATATTTTTAGTGAGCAAAACTTACTGAGGTTTAGTTTATAAATAGCTACAATTTTCAGAAAATAATTAATGAACGTTTTTATTTTAAATTTTTGATAGATTTACACTGTATTTCTTTAATTACTGAAGTTGTATGTTGTTCATCTGTTTGTTAGCCATTATCTCTCTTTAAAATTACCTGTTCTTATAATTTTTTGAAAAAAGATTTATTTATTTATTTATGCATACAGAACTGGGGTGCAGCCCAGAAGTGCAGGGGTGCTGAGAAGCTTCACCAGAGACAGAGTGGGGAGCAGGATAGGCAGATCAATGAAGTACACTGCTGAGGGGAGCAGCAGGTGGGTCAGGAGAGGTCTTCCTCGCCATGTGGTCACCTCCGGGGCAGGCGGGGATTGATCACATCAGAATCGGCTTAAGCTTCTTAGTGCTGTGCTTTAACCTGCTGCGCCACCAGGAAAGGTCCGTGATTCAATTCTTGGGTTCATGTTTCTTCATATTTGAGGGGAACTAGAGACAGATGGTGATGCTTTATAACCACTTCTCCTCCCCTTGTGATTTATTGCCACTTATATGAGTCCAGAGAACATACTGTCTCACTTCTGTCCTAATGTCTATTTCATCATTTGTAGAACTATAATATCATTGAAAATAATTTGTTGAGTTCAATATTTATATATTCATGGTATTTTTTTTTAAGTATTCAGTTCTGCACAGTTGACAATATAGAGATGTTTGTGATGTTAATAAAGAGAAGTCTACATTCTAGAGTTGATGTTAGACCCCAAGGCCTAGAAGGCAAAGGATTCATGAAGTTTCTCTTACCTAATCAAGGAGATTATAAAATGTACTCTGCCCAACAGTGGTCTTGATGCAATAAGAATATTTAATCACTTTTGCATCTAGATTCCAGAATCTCCTCTTTTGCAATCATATTCCTGAACAATATCACAGTTGTCTATATAATGCGCTATATGGATTTATTATCTAAGTTATATCTATTCAATCAGAATTGGGGCCATTCCCTATGATACTGTTTAACACATGGATTAAATCTTCCATGGAATCCGAGGTAAAAGTTGGTTAAAGACAGGCGAGAAAATAACAAAAATAATGAACAACCATATACCAGAGACATTTTGTGGGGGTGGAGTGGGGAATGGGATCAAAAACGGGGGGGGGAGGGAGGGAAATGCACGGGACTATGGTGGTGACACAGGGGTGATTTGGTGATGGGAAACCCGCGGGGATTACAATCGAGATGGAAAAAAAATATGCAAAATGATGTAAAAATAAGCTTTTAAAAAAAGGAAATTAATAATTGTCTTAGAGATACTAAGTTGTTTGTAGCTTCTGTAATAAATGGTGTCTGCTCTTGGAAAAAAAAAAAAAGTTGGTTAAAGAGGGGGCCCTCTCTGGTGATGCAGTGGGTTAAAACACAGCACTAAGAAGCTAAAGCCACTTCCACATGAGTTCGATTCCCACCTGCCCTGGAGGTGATTCACATGGTGCAGCAGACTTCTCCTGACCCACCTGTTGCTCCCCTCAGCAGTGTACTTCGTCAATCTGCCTGTTCTGCTCCCCCCTGGTGAATCCTCTCACCGCCCTGCACCTCTGGCCTGTACCCCAGTTCTGTATGTATAAATAAATAAATCTTTAAAAAAACAAAAAGTTGGTTAGAGAACATTTAATGTAATTAAGACCTACGAATAAATTATTTTAGGGCATATAATGCTTTCTAATTTGCTAGCTAAGATGACTAAGAATCAGAGAAATCTTGTGCCAGGAAATGAACAAAGGTTCTGAATATTTTTGTTGAAATTCTCATGAGTAATTTTGGATATGTTTCTCAATTTCCTCTTTATCCTTTTATTTTTTGAATGACTGAACTTTAGTTCAAACCACGACTTCTTCTTTCAAGCTATTCTTTATATTGCAAGCTTCTTAGTCTCATCAGTGTTTGGCAGTTTGTCTCTGAGCTCTGATCTCACTGAATGAGGCCAGATCCTTGAGTAACGTCTTCAGGAAGAGAGGCACAAGGGGTTCCTGTACCTTCTGAACACAAAGAGCCCCACATAATGGTGCAAGAAGGAGAACTTCGGGGTAGAGTGAGCATTCCTTTTTCTTTTTTTCTTTTTTACAAATAAAAATCAGTGCTGTTTATTCAAAGCATATTTACATTTAGGTTGTTATTTTGATTTTTATTGGAAAATGATGTACCAGTTATTGAAAAATTAGACCACGAGGAACATCATAGAGCTTTATTTGGGTTTGAGTACAAGTTGATATGGATTGGTTTGAAGACTAAAATAACCCAGTTGGCTTGGGAGTATTTTGGGACTAAACTAACTTGATGTTTAGTAGATTACTGATCAATAATATATGTTCCAGTTTTCCAAGGACACTTTTCCCTCTCTATAACCCAAGTAACTTAAACTTGGGAAAGATAATTCAGATTTCAAAATGAAGAGAAATCATATCACATTGTACCTTGCAAAATGCCTTATAATTTTGCTGTTTTCTCTCATGACATTTTATGTTCAGATAACTCATTTGAAAATATTAAGGTCCTTATGAAAAAAATATTTAACAAAATATTTGCTACAATTTCCCATTTGGGCAAATACCTGGGCGCCATCTTGTATAACATCACAGGATGACTTTGGTAGGTGGTATCCATGGAATTGTGTAGTACCCAAATTGTCAGCCCTCTGAGGCTGATGAACTTTGATAATTACTAAAGGGGCAATGAAAGGATAACTTTTGTCCATAAAATGCCTAAGATACTTGTTCTTCTAGGCCCTTCCTGGTGGCGCAGCAGGTTAAAGCACAGCACTAAGAAGCTACAGCCACTTCAGCGTGAGTTCCATCCCGCCCCGAGGTGATCCACAGAGGGTGCAGACCTTTCCTAACTCGCGAGCTGCTCCCTTCAGCATTGTACTTCCTCAGTTTGTTCTGCTCCCTACTCTGTCTCTGGTGAATCCGCTCACCACCCCTCACCTCTGGCCTGTACCCCGGTTCTAGCATTCCTTTTCTTACTTCCTGAAAAGTAAGAAAATCTGCTAAGAGTCATCTAGCAAGAAGAGGTAGACTGAAGGGATGGAAATAGACCTCATGGCAGAGTGTTAGGAAGTTGAAAGAAATAATAATTCTTTCCAGCCAGAAGTACTTTTAAAAAAAATCTGGCCCTCCCTGGTGGCGCAGCGGGTTGAAGCACAACACTGAGAGGCTGGGGCCACTTCCGCATGAGTTCGATTCCTGCCTGCCCCGGGGGTGACCACATGGCTGGCAGACCTCTCCTGACCCGCCCGCTGCTCCCCTTAGCAGTGTACTTCGATCTGCCTGTTCTGTACCCCACTCTGTCTCTGGTGAATCCTCTCACTGCCCCTGAGTCTCTGGCCTGTACCCCAGTTCTGTATGTACAAATAAATAAAAAAAATAAAAAAAAATACCAAAGTCAAATATCAATGCAGTGCTATGAGTAGTGAGAGACTAAAGAGGTGCTTTGCAAAGACCATATGAATGTAACATTTAAGAAGGAGAAAAGTGGCCGTTGCTAAAATCCAAGTAGTTTTGGATTTTAAAGCTACTACCTGTTCTTTTATTCTTTTTTTTTTTTTTTTTAAGATTTATTTACTTATACTTACAGAACTGAGGTACAGGTCAGAGGTGCAGGAGAGTTGAGAGAATTTACCAGAGACAGAGTAGGGAACAGAATAGGCCGACTGATGAAGTACACTGCTGAGGGGAGCAGCCAGTGGGTCAGGAGAGGTCTGCCGCGCCATGTGGATCACCTTGGGGCGGGGATCAAACTTTCATTGAGGTGGCTGCTTCTAGCTTGCAGTTCTACACCCTAACCCGTTGCACCACTATGGAGGGCCCTATAAACTTATTCTACGGTAGTTTCTAAGTTTTTTTGTTGCTTTATGTTGAATTATTCTGAGGGTCTTTATCTGCTCCAAGCTGAAGGAGTTCCGGCTTCCCGGCATCTGAGTAACTGCATTTATCTTCCTGGTGTGACGAAGAAAGCTGTGTGGTGCTCTCAGGTGAGGCTGTGGGCTGTTGCTGTGACTTGCATAGTGCTCCTCAGTGCTTGTTTCATCATGAACTGCATGGGTAAGTGCCTCATGGAGAAGTCACTTCTCGTGTTCCTTATGCTTGTCATGTTCTACAATATTCCCAACGTTATGTTCTCCTTCCCCCATTCACATGTGAGCTCTTGCTTGCAATGGCATGTCTCCTTGATTTGCCCTCCCATTTTTCTTCTTCCTCTGTCTTTCGATAATTGTCTTTGCCGCCAAATTTACTTCACCTGTTTACTTTTGTTTGCATTTACTTTTGTTTGCATTTCCCTTGAATGTGTGTGACTTGTGGCCATCCTCTAAGACAACGTCTTTTGCTCTGTGGACAGGAGTGCTGCTCCCTGTTCTTCAGTCACCAAGGCCTCTACTGAGAGTGCAGCCATACGTGCTTTTGGAATCGCAATCCTTTAGAGTGAGGTCTTTGCTGTTCCTATGGAAGTGTTTTCCAATATAAAATGAAAAGTATTCAAATAAAATATTGCAGATCTTTAGGAACGGAATATTCCTTCAATGTTCAACTTGCCTCCAGATAAATATTTCAAATTCATTTTGTGAGAAGGGTCATAGATATTTTTGCTCATAATCTACAATTTGATTCCCTATTCATTAATAATGATATTCAAATGTTTTTGGATAACCTGGGAGAGGAGTGAACATGACTTCCATGTTTGAAGTTCTCTCTGAGATGTAAGTAAATCTCATAATCTTAATAAAACACAGTAACTATTACTGAAATTAGACTTTGCTTTACTTTTCATGGTCAAATGTAAGAGAGAAGGGGGTTTAAGAATAGTTATTTCATTAATAAAGGAGCAGCAGATACTCAGGGTGTAAGACAGAGACTAAAAGACAGTTGGAAAGGTTTGAAAATATTGACCTTTAGTAGTCGAAGGACAAGAAACAAATGAGTGAAAATCAAGTCAGGACCTGACTTGAGTGAAAAATCAAGTCACATAAAAGATCATACGCATGTGAAACACTCGTGTTGCTAAATGTTCAAATGTTCAAAGACTCCCCTTGGTTGTTATTTACTCTACATGTTTATCTGTAGCTACTAGCAATCAGAAAACTTAAAAAAATACATTGAAATAAACTACATGCTTCAGAAAGGAGACAGAGGCATCCAGTGAGTCAACACATATTTATTGGTAACTTTGGGAACATCACTGTTCTAAGTTTATGATTAATTGATATGGAAAGCAGAACCTATATCCTAGGAAACAGAGCTTAAAATTCAATGGAGAATGAGCAAGGAAAGGGTAGGCTTATTAAAATAATGAGGAGTTAACAACATAAAGCATTAATTCTGCACATTGGGCTGTTGTAGCGAATCCTGGCACTTAGGGATAAACCAGCTTGGCACAAATTTATGATTCATAAAGCTTATTGTAATTGAATGAAAGACTTTAATCCTTCTTATTCCTCCACAGCGACTTACCACTTCACATATGGCAAAATCAACAAAATGTTGTCTCTACTACACACATATTCAAGTCTAACTTGCTTCAGTGAAGGCACAAGCACAACACATAAGGTACTGCTCTATTTAACCAGACTCTCTTCTTTCAGTGAGAGGTCAAGTTGAGCTCAAGGTTGGATTATTCTCTTTTTAAAAATATCTTTCAAATGCCCCTAAACATATAAGTTTGAATCAGGCTATAGATTTGCCCTCAAAGCCATTTTCCCTCCAGTCTCTTGATCTCAATAAATGTTACCAAAATGTATCATGTACTTTACTCCAGCCAATTCTGGAATTATTATAAAAAATTATTTGTAATGGTCTGCTGGAAATTTTATTAGGTCAAGATTAATATATAGGATCATTTGCAAGGAGTTGTCATTTCTCAGACAATAGTCATTAACTTTCTCAATTTCTGGGAAGTGCATCTAAAAGACTTTAATAAGTTTTATTATATGACTACTAATTATAACAGCTTTTAAATACTATCAGAGCACTTTGATTAACCTATTATTAGACAAATTAGGGACATAATACTTTATTGAAGTAAGCGTGCCTTTTTGACAAATGCTTCTATTTATCACAGCTTTAAATTTTTGTCAACTTTGGCTCTGAAGATTTAGCATATTTAACATATGGAAAATGTTTGACAAAACTAACCTCCCCTATCTAAACAGTCAGCCAGTTTAAACTTTTTGAATTAAAATAATGTGTTAATATGCTAATAATAAAATAAATTGTTAAATTAAAGTAATATTATCTTAATAAGATAATCTGTTAAATGTTTCAGAAGCATTATGAAAAAATAATCTTTAATAATGAACAGAATGCACAATTAATAAAGATTTCTAAAAGTGGTCAATGTTGAATGATATACATATGGTCAATTTTAACTCAAATATTATAAAAGGAAGAATAAGTGTGTAGATTGTTTCTCACAATTCTGTGCATAAGAAAGTGTCAAGATAAAAAAATGAATAAAATAAAGTTACATGTAACAACATGAATGAAGCTTAGTAGTGTGAATGAAAAAGACAAAGATGTATATAAATCCTTTAAAAAATTTAAAACCCAACAAATATAGTCAACTTATTACTTAGGTATACATGTAAATATATATTATATGTACACATGTGCATATATGTCCTAACATATACATATATTTGCTACATTTAGATAGAGGTAGTTAAAATATGTCAGTGGATTTATATATGGTTAGGCATAAGAGAGTGGCAATTTGGTGCTTCTAAGGGGAAAAGAAAGAAAACTGCTATGATTAAACTCTTAAATGCTTGATACTTTCTGAAAGTCATCATTATGTAATGTTTATAATCAATTATTCCAATCAGAAGGAGGGAGGAGTGTGAGGGACTGTGGTGATAATGTGCAGGCGAATTGGGGGAGGGGGAAGTAAACATTGTTTAAAAATGAACAACAATGTAGATAGATATATAAATTAATAAATTTAATTAAAAAATTGCTTTATTTTACTTTGTCGTAAAGTCTTTAAATTGTGACTGCTATTATTTCCACTTTAAAGATGAAATAATTGATTTTCCCAAGGACATATATATAATAAATAGTGGAGCTAGAATTGTAAATGAGGCATAATTCTATTCTCCTATATAAACATTATCAACTCCATTTAAAAAATTCTGAGGCTCTGTGGTTTGCCCAGATCTGATGCCAAATTCACTTGTGTTTGTCACTTTTAACTTTGAGAGAAATTGGTGCTTTAACAGATAAGTCTTATGAAGAACAGACCAATAAAACAAAACTGTGTATAGTGACTTTGGATAAAATATCTAGAACAACTCTCCAGGTAAGCTTTAGTAAACATTAAGGATTGCATGTTAAGGAATGTTTATTTAAAATTAATTCTATGGGACAAAATCATATCATTCAGGGTAAATTAAGCATGCCTCTGGAAAATAGCCATAGAGCCTCGGAATGTTATGTTTCTAGAACATACCTCTTTAAAACAATTTGTCTCACCTGGCACTGACCCTTTTCTTTCATGCAACACAGAAAAAATCTGGGGGTGCTGTCCAGGGACCTGGAAATCATTTGGTTCCAGCTGCTATCTCATTTCTACTGAACAGAATTTTTGGATGAAGAGTGAACAGAACTGTGTTGGGGTAGGGGCTCATTTGGTGCTGATTGGCACAGAAGCTGAGCAGGTACTCCCTTTGTTTTTTGTTTTTGTTTGTTTGTTTTTAAGATTTATTTATTTGTGCATACAGAACTGGGGTACAGGCTAGAGGTGTGGGGGCGGTAAGAGGATTCACCAGAGATAGAGTGGAGAGCAGAACAGGCAGATCAACGAAGTACACTGCTGAGGGGAGCAGCGGGCGGGTCAGGAGAGGTCTGCTGTGCCATGTGGGTCACCTTCAGGGCCGGGTTTTGAACTTGCACTGAAGTGGCTACAGTTAGCTTGCAGTGCTGCATCCTAACCCATTGTGCCACCAGGGAGGGCCCAGGATGTTCTTCATTTTTAAGACTGAGTAATATTCCATTCTTGTGTTGGTGGGCATTTGGGAAGCTTCTAACACTTGGCTATTGTGAGCCCATTTTCAAGTACTTCAGATATAGTCCCAGAGTGCAATTGCTTGGCCAAATAGTAATTCTAATCTTAATGTTTTGAGACGCTACCATACTCTTAACACAGTGGCTGCACTGTTTTACAGTCTAGGCAGTACACAGTGCTCGGGTTCAGGGCACCAAGCCCAGAGGGCATTTCAGTCTGGAAATTTCTGGCTATGAATCTTTCTTTATATTCGTGCAGAATTTCGTTGTCCAACATCTGAATGAAAGCTTTTCTTAATTTCCAGACTCTCAGATCCACAAGGGAATAACAACTGGCAATGGATTGATCAGATGTCTTTTACAGAAAATGTCAGGTGAGTGTAGACTCAAATTCACAAGCCAACGGGCCTTGTGTACTTAAGAAATTTAGGGCAATTTCATTAGTAGGAACTATCACTAATAACAGATACTAATTATTAAACTCTTACTAAGCATATGCATTATCTCAAACATCATGAAAAGTTCTTTTTCATAACTCATTTTCTTAGTGAAAAATTGGGTAACTTGACCAAGGTCAATAAATGAGTGAGATGAGAAATTGCTGCTCTAAACAAATATAGACACTTCAGTAAATTTTTCACCAATTAATTTAAAATATCTGAGTCAAAACTATGTTCAGTTCTGGTAGGAAAATTATGTAACAATACCATACAATTGTGGTTTAAAATGCCAGGATTTTAATTTTACATTATCTCATTTGATTTGCACACAATATTGAGAATCATTTGGGGGAACTTATTATGATTTTTATCTTTATACATACATAATACCTGGGGGATTGAATTACTTCCTTAAGATCAAAATAGTCACTTACAAAATTCAATCTCTTAATTGCAAAAATAAAGTCCTGCTTCCTACCCTCATCGCAAATTTGTATTTTCTCTTTTCCAGAATCAATCTCCCTATGTTTAAGGTAACTCCATGAGAATAGGGATACTTAGAAAGGTGGTAAAAGTTTACAACCACTAAGAAGGGAATTGTTTAATTACTGAAGTCAGGATCAGTGTTCTGCATAGAGGAGGAAGTATAAAGATCCAAGTCTAAAGGAAAGGGCCAAGGACACTCTTATTTCCTAACAATTTTACCAGGAAAATGTTAGCGTAGCAAATATAAAAGCCTGTGTCTGCTCCTGAGGTTGCTGAGGAGGGTGGTGTGAGACAAGGGAGACAATCATTAGGATGTTTTTTCACCTGAAACCCGAGTCTGTTCAGCTGAAATGCTATATAATTTTTTTTTATTTGTACATACAGAACTGGGGTACAGGCCAGAAGCTCAGGGGCGGTGAGAGGCTTCACCAGAGACAGAGTGGGGAGCAGAACAGGCAGATCGACGAAGTACACTGCTGAGGGGAGCAGCGGGCGGGTCAGGAGAGGTCTGCCGCTCCATGTGGTCTCCCCGGGGGCAGGCGGGAATCGAATTCATGCCTAAGTGGCTTTAGCTTCTCAGTGCTGTGCTTTAACCCGCTACGCCACCAGGGAGTGCCCAATAAGTAAGCTGAAATGCTATATTCTTTTTTTTTTTTTATTCATACAGAACTGGGGTACAGGCCAGAGATGCGGAGGGTGAGAGGCTTCACCAGAGACAGAGTGGGGAGCAGAACAGGCAGATCGACGAAGTACACTGCTGAGGGGAGCAGCGGGCGGGTCAGGAGAGGTCTGCCACGCCACGTGGTCACCTCCGGGGCAGGTGGGAATCGAACTCATGCAGAAGTGGCTTTAGCTTCTTAGTGCTGTGCTTTAACCCGCTGCGCCACCAGGGAGGGCCGCTATATTCTTTTTAATCAATCACTACACACTCGCTGATGACATATTTTCACCCTTTGTTTCTCTTTAGATTTTGGCACCAAAATGAACCCAATTTTTCTGCAGAGCAATGTGATATAATAGTTTTCTGGACTCATAAAGGATGGGGTTGGAATGATGCTTTCTGTGATACTAAGAGGCATTCAATATGTGAGATACAGAAGATTTACTCATGAATGGAACTTTATTAGCACCTTTAAAATAGAGACCTAGCATAAAATGATAATTGCCTTTCATAATTATGTATAATCTTTGTCACAGAGGTTCAATAAGATCTATAGATGCCTTTCTCTCATCAACTGTCTCTTTCCCAGTTTCCTTTTTTCCCACTAGTGATAGAATGACCTCTTCCTACCTTTGTTTTTTCTTTCTTCATTCATTTCTTCCCTTTCTTCATCCTTACTTTCACAAACATTCCTTGTGCCACAGATTGGTTCTGTTTTGACTATTAGACTTTTTAAGAAGATAACATTTAAAAATTGTGACCTTCCTTTCTTAAAATGCCATAGAAAACACCTTGGTTACTATGGTAATGGAATGGCATCATCTGAAGACCCAATCCAATAATTTGATCTCTTTTCTAGATGGCTCATACATGTGGTTAGTAACTTGGTATTGATTGGTAGGAGGCCTTAGTTCCTCACCACATAATTCTACTTGAGTGTCCTCATAGAATGGTGGCTGACTTCTGCCAGAGCAAGTAATCCTAAAAAGCAAATAAAAGCAATATGTATTCTATAGTCTAGTCTCAGAAATCAAAGAGCATAATTTCTGGTGCATTCTACTGGCCACATAGACTAACCTGGCCATAATAAAGAAAGGGACTACTCAAAGGCATACATGGGTGAGATAGGTAGTCAGGAGACTACAAAATATGCTCATATTATTTAGGTGCATATGGGGCAAAAGTGAAAACAAATCAAGGATTTGGGAAATACAAAAATCAATACAACAGGCACACTTGAATGGAAAGTAGGGGGTAGGACTTTTTGATGATGTAATAAAGAAGCTTATAATACAATGAATAACCTCCAGTGGAGAACTACACATATGGTAGCAAGTCTCTTCATACTCTTTTCTGAGAGTTATAGTCTTATACCACTTTCCCAGTCTTTCTTGATATCAATTTTCCAAACTTGTTTTTCAAGTCTCTGACCATCTAGTCACAGCATAAGATATTGACTGAGAATTTATGTAGATCCCTATTTTAAGCCTTGTTACCCAAATCTTAGCCGTTCCTTAAAAATGTGATTGATAGCAAAAGTTGCAGGTAACTAGAACCCATCATCCCTAATTTTAAATGACAATAGTAATTTTTTTTTAAAGATTTATTTATTTGTGCATACAGAACTGGGGTACAGGCCAGAGATGCAGAGGGTGAGAGGATTCACCAGGGACAGAGTGGGGAGCAGAACAGGCAGATCTACGAAGTACACTGCTGAGGGGAGCAGCGGGCGGGTCAGGAGAGGTCTGCCACACTATGCGGTCACCTCCGGGCAGGGGGCAATCTAACTCATGCGGAAGTGGTTTCAGCTTCTTAGTGCAGTGCTTTAACCCACTGCGCCACCAGGGAGGGCCAGTAATTCCTTTTTATTCCATATGGAAATTTTCTAAGTCACTGCTAAAACATTCACTTATATCATGTAAAAGAACACTTCTGTTTTCTTTCTATTCATAGCACTACTGTCCATACTTCTGACTCTGAATACTTTTTTTTCTGACCAGCCAAATGTGTTCCTAATGCAGAGATTTCTTGCACACCAATCAATTCTGAATCATCTGCTAGATGTCCTATAACTCAAGTTAGTTATGATACTATCTGCCTAGAGTTAACATTAGATCCCTCATGTGGAATATTTAAGCCCATATTTCCCTACAACCCCCTTCAGATGTTAATTGAAAGTCCAATGTTTCTGACATACTGGCTGGATTGGATGTTCCCATTATCCTCTCCTTGGGTTGGACTAATGTGCTAGAGCAGCTCATACAACTCAGGAAAATAGATGATTGATGAGATTTCTGGTTTGGATGTTAGATGAATGAACAGCCACATGAAGGGATACATAAGGTGAGTTCAGAAGGGTCTTGCACACAGAAGCTTCCATCCTCATGAAATTTGGAATGTACCATTGTCCTAGCCCAGGGATGTTGTGGCACAAAAGGAAATCATCTTGTACCTTCTGGATTCTTCTGGCAAATAATCAAATAAGCATCAGAGAGACTGATAAGATAAAAAGCCATTAATAACAATCACAGCTCTTGTGTACATGGAAAAATCACAGAGGACTGAATAGCTGCTTATGTGGCTTCAGATACCATCTTAAATAGCTTAGCTAGGACTAGGGAGGTTGTAGAAAAAGGAGGTCAGTGTTGACTGATATAAACAAGTATACTTCTGTCTTCTCCATTGAAAAGAGGACAGGGCATTTGGTCTTCCTGGTATAGACCTTTACAGAGAAATTCATAAATGACTTGGCGAGAAATCTTCACTCTTTCCCCTGGACTTTAAATTATTCTTCAATCTTTGATTGGGTGCATCCTCCATTTCCAAGGAGAACAGAAAACTGATAGCTGATGTTGCAGAATCTGCTGTCTCTTGTCCCTGAATAAAGTGCTGATCTCATCAAAACCCTGGAGGAATTTGCATGATACTTAGCTTGCTCATGGGCTTTCATTTATTATTAATTATTCTTCCATTAGAAAATTTCCATCAAGAAATAAAAGTCTCATATTCTTGAGGGTTTTGTATATTCAGTATTATTCCCCTGAGAATATTGGAAATCAATGGTCTTGAATAAGAAAAAGGGCCCATAAGTTAGAGTCTCACCCAGCTTTTTCTACTGCATCAGGGATATGCTGCCTCTGACATTCCAGAACTATTGTGTCATCTTTCCTTGTTTTGACAATTTTTATGTTATGTAGCTAAGGAAATCATAAGATACTTTTTTCCAGCATGGGGCTTACATTAACCTTGATTCATGAAGACTAGTTAGCAACCTCCTCTATTCCTTGAAAATTCAAGAATTCTGTTTCAAAAAGCATATCTGTATGATAAAAAATTTATGCATCCCCACATGGCGCGGCAGACTTCTCCTACCACCTGCTGCTCCCCTTGGTCATGTACTTGTCAGTCGGCCTGTTCTGCTCCCCACTCTGTCCCTGGTGAATCCTCTCACTGCCCCAGCACCTCTGGCCTGTACCCCAGCTCTGTATGCATAAATAAATAAATCTTAAAAAAAAATCAATGATCCCTTAGAGGGCAGGTGCTGTCTTCATACTATTAGTATCTTCTGGAAAGGAGTCTAGACCCAATTTTTGTGACAGCTGCTACCTGGCTCGTGTTTATATAATTTTTCCTTTATTCTATTAATGTGCTATATCATATTTTTCCTTTACTGTGTTATATCTTATATCACATTTCTTTATTTTCATATTTTGATCTATCCTTACATCCCAAGGATAAATTGAACTTGCCACATAAAACTACTAATTGTACTTTTGAATTTGTTTTGCTAATATTTTGTTGATCAAGGATATTGTCCTATAACTTTCTAATCTCTCAGTGTCTCTGTCTGACTTGCATATAAGAGTAATACTGACCTTATACAATGAGTTTGGAAGTGTTTCTTCCTCTTCAATTTTTTGGGGAAGAGTTTGAGAAGGTGCAGGATGAGGTTTATAACTCAATATGCCGACCCCTTACTTGGGTCTGTTGCTTATCATTACAATTACAGTATATTACAGCCCACATTATAATAATGTAAGCATATAATTCAATTGGCATTAAATGGGGAAAGGTTTATGAACACTAAGCTTAGGTCAGGAACTAGTGAGAGCAGAGGCATTTGGGGTCCAGCACTGTTTGTAGGGGGAGGGAGTGCTGCTTCTCTGGGAGAGCCTCAGGCAGCAGACCCAACTGCTGAAGTGGGCTTTGGAAACCCCACAGGTCTGGTGTCCAAAGCAGCTCAGATTGGCTTATTTCAGCACTTACATTTGTACTGCTCCATGGAAGTGTTACCAGACCCACCCATTAGTTGTTGGGCTTGGACTCTAGGAATATCCAGGCTTTTATCTGTCCTTGCCTCATGTGTCTATTGATCAATGTCTTCATAAACAAGAGGTTGCTCTCATTTTCAATTGTTACTACATTTCAATTACACCCCTTTTCTGATCAGTCAGGATCATTAAAATATCAATACATATAACAAGGCCTCATATTAATTCTTAAGTGTGTAGTTAAATTCACCTATGAAACATCTGGTCTGGGGTTTTTATTGACTGGGAAAAGTTTGATTACTAATGCAATCCTCTTGCTCATTATCAGTCTGTTCAGATTTTCTATACTTCAATCTTAGTGAGATGTGTGTTTTAGGAATTCATCTGTTTCTCCTGAAGTTTCTAATTTTTGGAAGAAAACTGTTCTGAATAGTCTCTTGTGATTCATGACTCAAAAGTAGGATAGAGGGTGGTTAGCACTTTACATAATTACATAATCTCTGTGTTGCAATCTTTAATCTTAAAAAATGCATTGAAGTAATATTGATTTGTAACATGTAGTTTCAGATATACATTATGAGAAGTCACCAGCTTGTGGACCAAAATATTTTAAGAAAAGAGAATTCTACTTTTTGCTCTGCATTTCAAGTTGGTGTCTCCTCCAACAGCAGGGGACAATGGCTTTGTTTGTATGAAGAAATCCGGTGGCAAGAAGTGAAGAGAAATCTGGAAAGTACATCTCTGTCATGCTTATGAGATGCTGGAAGGACTCAGTGTCCTGGTCGTACCCTCTAGAAGAGTCCTTTCAGGATAAAAGATTCAAATAACCATAGGTCTTTCCATCTTCCCAACCACAATGAACTCTGTCTGACTGAGTTAACTTTATAAGATCAAGGGATCTGATCTTTATCAATTAACTAAGAATTCTAGAAACCAAACTCCTTGAGTGCTGGAAATTAACTATATACCATCTTTTCTTTGTTAAAAGACAATTTTTTTTAACTATTATAAAAAATTTTTTTTGCACTATTCCATGTGCCTACCTTATATAAGCACAGGCCAAACCACTGATGGTGGACAAGTAGCTCAGAAAAAATTTGAAGATATAAAATTTTTTTTTCAGTGTCAATCTTTATTTATTTATTTATTTTATTACAAAGTTTATTTTTACATCATTTTGCACATTTTTTTTTTCCATCTTGATTGTAATCCCCGCGGGTTTCCCATCACCAAATCACCCCTGTGCCACCACCAGAAGATATAAAATTTAAATAATAAATTAAAAAATAATTTTTAAAATAAAATTTAAAAATCCAAGTTCTGAAAGAGCAAATTTCTCTTTCTTGAAGTTGGCACAGAGAAGAGCATATTTAAGTTACAGAGAGCTGGCATTAAATGGTCAGTGTCATGACATGAGAAAGAATGTGAAAGAACAGGAGGGGTTGTGAGAGGGCCGTGTTCTGCTGGGCTGTAAGAACATAAAGCGCTTTAGCCTGAAGCAAATATAATGAAATGAAAGGGACTAATCCCCCTTTCTCTTTCCCAGTGACTCACTAAAACTCTGCATAATGGAAAATTGACAAGGATTTTTTTAGGACCTGTCTGTTAAACGCAGTCCTGCTGAATGAGGTCTCTTTCCCAGAGAAATCAGACTTCGTGTTCTAATGTCCACATTCCCACTCAGTATGACCTCCCTCCATTCTAAGTTCTCAGAAAGTAGGTCTTGCTTTTTTCTCCTGGTGATCTTCAATAGGTATTTTAAATTGAAATGTTGACATGAGGTCCTAGATTTTATTTTAAAGCATTGCCTATTCTAGTAACCCCCATCTTAATAAGGGAGTTTATTATGTACCCAGGTGCTCAAACTATAAAATGTCAGTTCTCAGCAATTTCCCTCTTTTTATCCCCTACTTTATACCGGATGCAGCCGATTGATAATGATGCTATAGACTAGGGAAGTTGCCACCAAGGTTCATTGTGAATCCCCCATAGACATACCGTAGACATTCCCTCTTCTTTGGGAGCCAGTCTTATGACTGAATGACCCTTGTGATTCTAATTATGATTTTAGCATTACCTACAGGAAACTCTGAATAAAACAACAAGGTGTATTACAGGTCCTGAAAAGTACAAGCCTGGGGCCACACTAGAGGTCATGACTTGAGAGAGAGCAGATTTTGGCTCTGCTTTTAGGGTGGTTAAGGATGGGGGTACTAGGATTTTTGTGGGCTGTTCTTGGTATATTTAAAGCACAAGAATGCTAAATGATGGAAGAACACCAGGGACTATGACTATGGTGTTGGCTCATGGGTCTTGGTGGTGGGAGACTATATAGAACAATGAGGTAAGGAAATAAAAAGTGAAAACTAGGAAAAAATTAAGAATGTGAATTAAAGAGTGGAAACAGGGAAATCAGGCAGCCAAATGGTCAGTTATCTAAATCAACCAGTGATCTCCAAAGGGAGCGCAGGGTGGGAGCTTTCTGGCTCTCTTTTCAAATTAGTGGTTGGCTATGTGTTTACGCCATCTTGACTTACATGCCTTGAGATATCCATCTTGATGTATGTGCCCTGGCATCAAACGCTTAAGCCAGGCATTTGTTTACAATAAACAAACCCCAATTGTCAGACTCTTACACATACTCCCTCATTTAATCTACTCTTTCTTTCCTCCCTTCCTTCTTCTTCCCCTCTTCCCCACCCCTCACTCTTTCTTTCCTTTGTTAAGATATTTCTGACATATAAAAATTGTGTATTTTAAGATGTACAATATGCTCTTGTGATACATGTTTATATTGTGACATCACCAATATCAATAACTTTTCACTCCCACCTAGCTATGTGTGTTGAAAAGATTTAATTTAGCGTTATAACAAATTTCTCATTTTTGAAATGTATTAATATATTTTCATGTCATTCACTTTTGTCATCTTAGCAAATTTCAAGTGTATAATGCTGTACTGCTAGTTACTATCTCCATGCTCTATGTTAGCTCTCCAGTATCATTCATCTACTGTATTTTAAATTTTCTAACCTTGGCCAATACTCCCTCCTTCCTCCCTCACCCCTATACTGCCCTCCACAATGTAGTGGAGGTCTTATCCTGTGCAGCAAGGCCAAAAAAGAAATCAAAGCATAAAAACAGGTATGAAGAAGTAAAGCTGTATTTGCAGAGAACACAACTGTTTCTATAGGAAACCCAAATTTATGAAGAAACTACTAGAACTAATAACTAAATTTAACTATGTTGTAGAATGCAAGAACACTTCATAGGAATCAATTATATTTATATAGATATAATCAGAAAATATATGGGATATTAACAATCCTATTTATAATAGTGCCAAAGAGAAATATGTAGGGACAAATAGAGCATGGAAATTGTTCCAATAATTCTGTCAGATGCTATATATCCTACATTTGGTATGTTTCTATTAATCAGTTCCCTTTTCTGCCACTCTGTTCAGTTCTTCTGTGCTACAAGCTGGCGTTTCCCTAGAAATATCAACTACCCCCTTATGGGTCTATGTCATTTTTAAAGAGTCTAAGGGGAAGAAGGACTAGTCCTCACAGCAGAGCTCCCAGCAACAATAACCTCTATGGCTGCCTCTGCTGTAGGAAATTTCCTTGGTCTGGGTTCATCTTTAAGTCCTCAGTGAAATGCAGATCTGGGAGGAGGTCATTTAAGTAGGTTGATCCACCAGCTCTAGGACTTCTAACTTTGATTTCTCCTGCAAAGGGACAAATGGATATTGCTTGAACCACCCACATCCATAATGCAAAGGGAAGGCAGCAAGAGCTGTAAAGTAGCATATTACTGGCTCCTCTGTCCTGTTGCTCTTAATCTAGAATACGAGCCTCCACTTTACACATATGAACACAATATTCAGTCACACTAGGGATCTGTGGTTGTTTTTTTAAGATCCTGGAATACACGCTTCCTTTTGACTTTTATAGATTATGTAGAACTGGTTGAAGAACCCAGTATTCAGAGTTTGTCTTCCATGTATGCAGGAACCTGAGGTTCTGGGTTAGAATTTTTCATTTCTCAACTACAAATGCAAGCTAAAAATTGAAATTTGGGGGAAAAGTAGGCTTCATGTGACTGGTTTATCACAACCTTTAAATTACTACTGTGAGTTATTCATAAATGCCATTAAGTGATCTGCTACTGATTCTACTCCAATGAGAGAAACACAGAGAAAATAACCTCTCAGATCCCTTGGATTTAACCACAGAAATTCCAGTTAGCTATAAACATAACTGTTGGCTAATGTTGCTTATTTCAGAGTGTGAGATTTGTGGTTCAACCACAAAATCAGGAAGGATTTTTCCGCTTGAACAAATGACAAAAAAAAAAATGGGTGGTTAATTTTATTTTCTAAGGGATGAGTTATCAATTTGGGATCAGTGAAAGAAGCCCCAGTAAAGTTCTTATAAACTCGAAGTTCACAATAAAATTAAAAAACATAAAAACACCTCTATGCCTTTAAGAATCAGGTGAGTCAATAATTGTGTTAGTTCAAAGAAACTTGTTTTGGGTCAGGTTGGCAAATGATGACTCTGTTGTTGAAAGTAACGCGGCAGAAAGTACAGCAACAGGAACAAGATGTGGATTTTAGGAACAAACAAGTACAAACTGAGGAAACACTTGGAGACTGATGCTGTCACCCCCTCAGAGGTGGGGAAGGGTGCCTGCTTCTGAGGTAGGTGTAGTGTGCCTCAGATTAGAACTTGGTTCATTTTTTTTGTTCCCTACAAAACCATTTTATTCTACTTAAATAACCTTATGACTTTCTTTTCATCAGTCAGAATTTCATGACCCACACCTGCATAAGTCCTACTTCCCTTCACCCATTTTCTCTCCTCTGGTGGGGATGGTAGTCGTCGGCAAGTGTTCAGTACCTTGGGCCAGTAAAACACCGGGAGTCCCCCAAATGTCTGTGACATTGTAATTGTATCATTTCTTTGTCGTTTATCACCTGGAATGCCTTGATTTATTTGCCAGTGATTTTTTTTTAATTAAACTTTTAAATTTTCTTACATTGTTATTTATTTTTGTGCAATATTTGATTTCTCCCCTCGGGTGTAGGCCCCATAAGTCTCCCGCCAGCACCTCACCTGGGAGCTGTCAGCATGGCTCCTGTGCTCTTCTCTCCCCTGCTAGATGTTTCTATCTGTGGCTTGCCTGCCTGCAAATTTTGGTGTTTTGGTTTTTTTTTTGACCATTTATTCAATTTCCCTATTTTTTCCCTATACATGAAACATTGAAAATTTTCTTTTTCCTTTTGACTTATTTTACTGACCATAACCTCTTGTAGCTCCATCCATGTTGCTGCGATTGGCATGAGTTTATCTTTTTTTATTTCAGTCGAGATACTTTTTAAGAAGAGACACTTGGGCTCAACTGCTCTTGTTTAATCAGCAGCTTTCATCTGGGGTGGGGAGAATAGATACCTGATTCTTTTCATTTACTTAATGGTTACCAGCATTAATTGAATTGTTTCCGGCAACTTGCTTAAGGTGGACCATTAATGCTTATAATATTATTATCAACTCAGAGTTACTTATATTTGATGGGTGTGAATGTATTGGAATTATTCACATCGAAGCTGCAGTAGTACCATCATTAGCCAGAGGCAGATTATGCAAGCTGGTTCCTGATTATTTTTGACATTGAGAGCTTCCTGGCTATTTAGTAGCGTACCAGGGTCATCTCCTCTATTTCTTGCCCAAGACATGAAATCATCCATTTCTATGAAAAGCCCAACTTTCTCTAGGTAAAAAATAGCATTTTAAGACCACAGCCATGGGATCATTGTTCATCTGGAATAGTTTTAGAATATAAATACCTTATAAATGCATACTGATGCCTTTAATTCAATTCACGACTGGCTTGTCAGTAGCTAAATTGTGATACGAATATATTTTTATTAGCATAAACAAGTTAAGTCTTTCCATATTTCTTCCTGATATTAAGACTATCCACAATGATGAATGAATAATTACAATGGTATACAACTGCCTTCCAAAATATATAGGTTATCACTGTATTTTAAGGTGGACTTTCAGGTGTGGAAATAGTTTTCTGTAACTGCATGCCAAGAGGTTACAACAGGTATAATATTGGAGCATTTATAAGCACTTTA
Organism: Condylura cristata; assembly: GCF_000260355.1. NCBI lineage: Eukaryota > Metazoa > Chordata > Mammalia > Eulipotyphla > Talpidae > Condylura > Condylura cristata. The sequence goes on along the minus strand of NW_004567135.1, from coordinate 14,498,397 downwards.
TTTTAATTTTCTAGTTGTCTTTTGCCTCATAAATTTGATTTAGTCAAAATTGAGGCGTTCTGGTCCTCCTTGGTGGCGCAGCGGGTTAAAGCACTGCACTGAGAAGCTAAAAAGCCACTTCCGCATGAGTTCAATTCCCGCCTGCCCCGGAGGAGACCACATGGTGTGGCAGACCTCTCCTGG
>NW_004567135.1:14483686-14497989 GCF_000260355.1 Condylura cristata | reverse complement strand
TTCAACTTTGGATGAGTCAAACCAAATTGAAGGTCTGAGCCTCATGTTGCTAGTTACTAGTGAATTTTAACCCTTAGGAAGTACAGTCTCCATCTTGCACTGAAATTTAATCTCTGACCAGCTAAAGAGAGCTGATAAAGATCTGATATGTAAGAACTGTGGTGAAGATGTTGTTGGTGGTCTATGTGGGATAAGAATTTTTGGTCTCATTTATGTAAAAAATACCTGTTAAAACGGGATTCTTCTTGTCTCAGTTTCTACTGATGATACAATATAATAGAATCATATACCAAAGTGAGTGTGAAACTGAACATTTGATGGTGTGTTTTTTTTTTTAAGATTTATTTACTTTTATGCATACAGAACTGGGGTACAGGCCAAAGGTGCAGGGAGGGGGTGAGAGGATTCACCAGAGACAGAGTGGGGAGCAGAACAGGCAGATGTACTGAAATACACTGCTGAGGGGAGCAGTGCGTGGGTCAGGAGAGGTGCTGCTGCGCCATGTGGCTATCTCCCTGGCTGGGGATCGAACTTGTGCTGCAGTGGCTGTGATAGATTCACAGTGCTGTGCTTTAACCCACTGTACCACCAGGGAGGGATCAACAAGTGTTTTCTAAAGTACTAAGACCTCTCCGATGTTTTCATTTGGAAGGCCACAACTTCTTGAAATGTATTTTACTACTTGAATTGTATTTTACTACTGAGGAAAAATAGAGTGCCACAGTATTTGTGGCTTGCCCAGTATCTCCAGCAGATTTCTTTCCATCTTTAGGCTCTGGCTTGATCATTGGAGTTCATAATTTTATGCTGGTATCTTACATGGCTGTTCTTCTGGTATTCTCTTCAGCACAATAAAACAGAAATGGCAGTTTGCATGCAAAAGTCCTGGAAACATTCACTGAGGAAACTGAGCTATTGTTTCTAGAGAAGTAATTTTCAAAAATACTCCAGTAAAAAGCTCATTAGTTTAGGATATATAAGTCTATTATTAGCATTGGGGGCTGAAGTCTTTAAATAAGTTGTTTATTAGATTACTTTTTAAGACAGCCTGGTTTCTTTGAGGCAAGTGATACTTGGAATTATGCAGTTTCCTGTAAAAGCCTCTAAACTTCTGGGTGTTAAAAGATAGCTAAAGGCAGAATGAGCCTTTAATTCCCCATATGGTGTGGACTATAAGAAGTTGGATTTCTTGTGGGTATCAGGAAGTGAATAAACTTTTTGCTAAAAATCTAAAATATTAAATGAGGGAGTCTTCACTTTTTCAGAAGCTTAACTTTATGACTAAGATGGCTGTGCTCTTCTCTTTGGGTTTCCTGGTCAAATAAAAAGGGAGCAGACTGAATCTTGAGCCGCTGTCCCCAGTTGAAGTCACCAGGGTCTTTGTAAGTGAAAATCCAATCATGGTTGGAACTAGGCCATTGGGCTGGTGGTTTGTTGAAAACAATTCTACAGGATGTCCTTACCATGTGGATAAACCAAGAACAAAACTGTTCATAATTTAAACTAGTTTCAGAATTCTAGTTTGAACTTGGAAGCTTTCTTTATGTAAGAATCTTAGGATTTTACATGACAACATGTGTTGTGAATCTCCAATGTGGGATAGGCAGTGTCTTCTTTGCTGATGTTTTGTAGCACCCTAATAAACAGCTCCCACAGCAGTATTCTGTGCCATACCTGGGAAACATTGCTGTAGGCTGCGGAAGCTAGAGGTTTAATTATGTGCAGCAAAGCAAAGTTTAGCTCATGATCTGTGAAACAAGAAAACATCGTCAATACAACCTAAGTTTAACCTGATGCCCCACTTTTTACTCATTCAGAAAACATACTGCAAAGCTATTATATGCCAAGTTTTCTCCTATTTGCGATAAACTAATGGAAAAAACAGAATAATTATTTGCATGTATATTGCACCCTAATGGGAAGGAGCAGTAAATAAAAACTACCTATTGTATGATAAGTACTTTGGAGAAACATATAAGCAAGATAAAGAGGGTGTGATGATAGGATACTGGTATATCAGGTACAGAAAGGAGCCTCTCTGTTATGGAGACATTTGAACAACAACCTCAAGAAGAGGAACATTGAGCCAGGCAAACATTGAACTGAAGAGTACCCAGGTTGGACCAAACCTGAAGCTTGAGAATGTTTCCAAGTCAGAGGCCAGTGTGAGTAGATGTGTGTCTTCAGGAGGTGAGTGGGGTGGAGGGTGCAGATCATGTGACGCTTCACAAAGATGATAAGATTTTTTTTAAAAAAAGATTTATTTATGTATTCATACAGAACTAGGGTACAGGCCAGAGATGCGGAGGGTGAGAGGATTCATCAGGGTCAGAGTGGGGAGCAGAACAGGCAGATCGATGAAGTACACTGCTGAGGGGAGCAGTGGGCGGGTCAGGAGAGGTCTGCCACGCCATGTGGTCACCTCCGGGGCAGGCGGGGATCGAACTCATGCAAAAGTGGCTTAAGCTTCTTAGTGCTGTGCTTTAACCTGCTGCGCCACCAGGGAGGGCAGATGATAAGATATTTTAAAGATTATTCTGAGCAAGACTGGAAGTCAGTGGAGGCTTTTGAGTTGAGAAATGACTTGATTTCAATTTAGTCTTTTTTCTAGATGTGGAGAAAACTGTGCATGAGACTGTTTTAGATGGGAAACCAGTGGTAGTTGCTAGACATTTTAAATTCGAGATTCCTATAAAGCTTTCAAGGAGAGACATTGGGATTTAAATCTGTAAAAATTAAGACAAAGCGCTGCCTTGGAAAAACAAGAAGTTGGTGTCTAATTACCCTTTCCTAAAGATTTCTTCTGTATATAAAACCACCCTGTATTCTAGAAGGATGGCTGCTGGCCACCCTATTTGGAGAAAGTTCTCGGTTAATCTGGTGTCTAGGAGAAAGCTCTCAGTTAAGGTGGTCTCTAGGATGGTAGCAGAACCTCCAGGAAGGAAAGTAATCTTCATTGTTGGTCCAGACAGATTCACTTGTCTCTGAATTTCCCTGACCTGTCTGACCTCTGGGAAGCATGTTGCCTCAGATCAGATTTCTTTACTTGCTCCACCAAAGAGGAAGCTGTGGGTGTCCAATGAGTCACTGGATTTTTGTTGTGGTTTCCATTCTGTGTGTCTATATGGGTTTCATCACCACTAAGTTGCTGTCATTTCTCTCTCTGCTTCTTGCACAGACTCTGTTGTCAATGTCATCAGCCATAATTTCCATACTGATAATGTTCTTATTCCCTCGCCTAATGTTCTTAATTTCTCTGCCATCTAGTGTTTATCAGGCATTTTACCTGATCAGTTTATACAGTTCTCACATTGTTTATAACCTAGATGCTAACAGTGTCATCACCAGATCTGAATTCCCATTCTAGCATATTGAATATGGGAAGTCAGGTAAGCTTTCATTTTTTCAAAGACTTGGATTTATTATTTGTAAAGAAAAAATACTTATTTCATTTATACTGAACAATTTATGTTCACTGTCTACAATAGTTCCTGGCATATCAACAAATATTAACTAACACTCCTGTACAGGTATATTTTTTATGATGCTTCAGGGCTATAGCTAGCATCAGCTGGATAGTTATATTCTCCTATATATATTGTATGGGTTACTAACATTAACTATTTTGCCAAAGGAATTCCTTTTATCCCTCCTCACAAACTGTAGAAAATCCCAATGTTTACACAATAATGTTTTCAGAGGTTTTTTCCAAGTAGTCTAGATCTTTGTATTTCTTTTTTAATAAAATACTTTTGCTTGAGAAGGCGTTATTTCAGTATTAAAAACTGATGTGATAACCTACCTTCTTCACTGAAGTGAAGGGTACACAGCTTTGAGCTGCCATAACTGCAGTCTATAAGATGAACCAAACTTGTTTTATGCTTTTCTGGAATAGCTATCTTCATCAGAACATATTATTAAGTAAGCTTCCTTTATTTAAATTTTCTTAGTCACATGAATGTTCAGTAGAGGTCCATTTAGAATATCTAACTTGCCTTGTTAGATTGGAGCTCATTAGTCTGTAGTGAATACCTGTTCTTCTCTTTCAGTGATGGTCCTATTTACCTCTTTCCAATCTGTAGAAAGTCCGTTCATTCTTTCTAGAAGATGTACAGAATACTCAGTGACTTTATTATGCCACCAATCTGTTAATTTGAAATTTTGTCGTTGCTTCAATTCATGATTTCACAGGTTACTTTTGGTTGACTTTTTGCTTTCAAGTAACTTGACTGATCTTGCCTTTGCTACTATTATCTAAGGCTTTGTAGTGTCATTTGTGTGATTTCAGTTTTTAGATTGTACAAGAAAAACTATTTTTCTTTTCTTTTTTTAAGTGACTAGTTGGATTTTAAAATTATATATGTCTCTCTCTCTCTTTATATATATATATATATATACCTTCATTTTGTACATTTTTTTCCACTCAGTTGTAATCCCCGTGGACTTCCCACCACCACTTCCCCCACATGCCATCACCATTGTCCTATGAGCTCTTCCTGACCCTGTTTCCCTCTTCTCCCCTGTAAAATGTCTCTGGTTTATAGTTGTTAGTTGATGTTCATTTTTTACTTTATTACTTTTTTTTTCACTCCTGCTATGAGTGAAACCATCTGGTATTTTTCTTTTTCTTTCTGGTGTGAAATCAACCTAAATGTCCAAAAATAGATGACTAGATCAAGAAGATGTGTTACATATACACAATGGAATATTACACAGCAATAAAAAATAAGCTCATGTCATTTGCAGCATGGATGAAGCTGGGAGGAGTCATGCTTAAAGAAATTATTTTTCTTCAATAATGGTGGTGACTATTTGTATGACACTTGACTAGCTAAGCTGGCATGCCCAATGACATTTGTCATAGTTCTTCAAAATTATTTACAGAATATTACTTTTATGACTCCTCTTTGAGGTATGGGCAAAGAAAGCCCAGATTTATGTCCTTAGGGATTATAAATTTCAAGTTTTTACCTACTTGAAAATATCAAAGGTATGTGTTGGGAGGGGGTAGTAGGGTGTAGAGGACACACTAAAGGTCCAACAAAAGTCTAGTGAATGAATCAAGATCACCTTGCTAGAATTCAATCTATAAAGCATTCTTATTCATCATTCATCCTGTTTGCCACCTTCTTTTAGTTGTGTTCATTAGTGTCAACCTCCTATAAATTTAGTTCTGCTTAGTTTGGGAGTTGACCTGGAAAAGTGACTGGCTCATATTTGTTCTGTGTTTTAAGGTCAACATTGCAGCTCATGTTTGCCCCTAATGCTTTGTAGTCCCCAGTCAGGGAAGAAAGAGGTTGAGTTTGGAAAATTCCATCTTGGCTATGAGTGTTATCCAGTGATTCCAAGGATTCTTCTCACTGTCCCTCTAAAACAACTAGATCTCTAAATTTGGGAACTTTGTCTTTTAACAAGCCCCTGGCACATAATACATATATTGTAGAATTGGTGAAAAGTATTATTCCATTCTGTACTCCCACAAACTACATACATAGTAGTTAGCACAAGATAATAGTGTGTACTCTTATCAAAAGAAATATATATAGTAATGTGCAGATCATAATAATACATTTGTTTACTAAAACAAAAATAAACAAGGCCTATAATATTTATTTAGAATTTATTTTACTGAATAAATAGAAATATAATATATATTTTAAATAATATCTATAAAATAATACATATAAATAAATTATATGATATATAAAATAATATATAGCTATAGTATAAATTATTCATATTTCAAATACTGTAAATTCTTGGATTTTTACACATTCAAAAAATTCTAATTAATCACTATAGTACAAATAAATTGTATTTACACTCAACTGTTTAAACTTTTCCTTGGAGTACTTGCAAGCTGGTCGTTTTGGTTCAGGGGATACAGACTCCAGGAGCACTTGAGATGAATTGCCCAAAGACCCCTGGGAGTAACATGCTAACCTGGGAAAAGAGGTGGGACTAGTTCTGCTTTATGCAAGTGAGGCTATCTCTCAGTGCAGTTCTGATTAGTCAAAAGTTTTGTCAAACTGTGATTCATTAAATTTACAGATCACTTTAAGTAAACTCCTTCACTTCTATGGCTAAGAAATCAAAACCTTTGAGAAGCCAGAGAGTTCACCTTCTGTTGCTAGGTCACAACAGAACCAGGACTATGACCCAAATCTATCTTTCTTTGGAGATGGAATGCATTTCCAGTTGAATTTTCCCATTCAATGACCACACATTGATTCCAATTTATGCATTTTGGGTATCGTCTCTTCAAGATGTTCTTCATGGTGCAAGAAACTTAGTTACAGATGCCACCAGGTAGTTTACTCTTGAATAGACCTATCAGAATTAGTAGCATATTATGCAATTAATGGATAGATTTGAGATAGGAAAGTGTCAAGTTGAATGCATTCTTAGAATAATTTGACTGCTTGAGCCTGGCCTTAAGTTGACCAATAGATATAAATTCACCCCCTGATTCATCATGGGAGAGTAAACAGATAGTAAAAGAAGTTTGGGTGAGTGGGATGAATGAGTCTATTGGTTAGTTGGCTAGACTGTTGGATTAGTTGAAAGTTAGTATGGACTTTCCTAAGAGGTGCAGTAGAGCCCTTTGAGCAGAAAGTCACAAGTCTTAGGAGCAAGACTACGTTTTATGACTTGAAGCAAGTGTCCTACTCATCCCTAGGAGAATATAGTGAGGATATGTGCTTGGGCAGAATAGAAACAGTGTGTAAACAGGAAGAGAAGAGAGACTTTTTAGAAGCTAGAAAAAAGAGAAATCAATACTGAGCTTGAATTCAGGTATTAGTTGAAAGGTACTTTCCATTGCTTCTCAGACCTTTGGCTAAGATTAAGTACAAAGACATTCCCCAGACCCTCTTCTTTGTTGAATTCTGTATTTTTCCTAGTTTTTGTGTTTACATATAAATACACCCATATGAAGTGAATGCATTATAAGGAGCATTCCTTTCTTTTCACAGCATTTGCTAGAGAATTCCTCTGTAATTTTTGAGATGTCCTAAGACTAACATAGAGAACAACACACTTTATTCAGTATCATGAATTAGAACATTCTAACAAAGGTACTTATTTTTATTTATATGATGTAAAGCAACAAAACATAGGGAGTTCTCATGAAATGCAATGCACACTTCTCTCCTGTTGGGGCTGTAGCCAATTTCTTGCTCTTATTCCTCTTCATTTAGGTGTGCCTTCTTGTCAAAGAGATTTTTTTCTTTATTCAAATATTTGTTTGTGGCATTTCACAGATCCGGAACAGATTGAAGAAACAGGGCACATCATTCCAATTTTGCCTTGGGTTTGAAGAGTCTCTTATGGTGGCACAGTCCTCAACAGTAGCTAAGTTGTTAGGCTCTCCTGCATCCCAGAAGCTGAAAGAGAGAGTCATGGGCAATTGGAAATCCTAATGTCAAGAGATCAAAGACCCCAGTACAATAGGCAAATTGCATTTGTGTGTTTTCACTTCACATATTACCTATATGTGAGGTAGGTGTTATAATGTTCATATCAATGAGGAAGAGAGGGAATCCCATAAAAGTGAAACCACTTGTCTAAGTCATAGTTGTGAGTCATGAAGCAGACTGGATCTTTCAGATTTTCTGCTATCTTGCTCTCTTATGCTATAAGGCCCAGAGTAAGAAGTTACGGAAAGATCTATATCCTGATGGACTTGTTTCCTTTGCACTTATATCTTGATTCTTATTTGGGTCCTTTTATTCTACAAAGGGCTTGTATTAACTTAGGTACATCCATCAAAAATATTACAATGCTGAAGTGAAGTGACTTTCTAAAATATCAAAGGATCTGGGCTATACTCTAGAAATTATTTAATCTTCTCCCACAACTCTTATTTCCTTAGCTGCTAAGTGAAAACTGATATCGAAGTAGCTCAGAAAGATGCAATTTAAGTAAAATTTAAAAATGAATGAGATACACAATTTGAAAACTCCAAAATGCTGTGCTCTAATGACATCCAGCCATTATAAGGAGAAAGGAGATGACACTATGGAGAGTCCTGTGTTCACTCCATTAAGCATCTATTGTCTTTCTCAAGTCACTATGGTTATCTCATTTCTATAGTTTGGGGGCATAAGGCTCTGAATTCTATTCTGTGCCTCTTGTGAATTTCCAATGAGTTAATCTTCAAGTCTAATCCTTTGTCATAATTATCTGTTATTTCCCCTTTATTGTTGAGATATTTCTAGGAAATGGAAGTAGCAGATACTCATATCCCTGTTTTCTTTCTTTCTTTTTTTTTTTTTAAAGATTTATTTATTTGTGCATACAGAACTGGGGCACAGGCCAGAGGCTCAGGGGCGGTGAGAGGCTTCACCAGAGACAGAGCGGGGAACAGAACAGGCAGATCAACGAAGTACACTGCTGAGGGGAGCAGCGGGTGGGTCAGGAGAGGTCTGCCACGCCATGTGGTCTCCTCCGGGGCAGGCGGGAATCGAACTCATGCAGAAGCGGCTTCAGATTCTCAGTGCTGTGCTTCAACCCGCTGCACCACGAGGGAGGGCCTGTTTTCTTATCTATAATCACTCTTTCCCTTTTTGCTTTGAGTATCACCAAGAATGGATCTCATGAAACAGAAGAATATTCTGGTAACTCCTTCAACAAAATAAAGTAACTACAATAAAGTAAAAGTCAAAATCATCAGGTAACTATAATCAGAGACATTCTGTAAGGGAGGAGGAGGGGGAAGGACCAGGACAGGGGTAGGAAAAGCAGCAAGGACTATGGTGATGGTGCACAGGTGAATTGGTGGAGGAATTTCACAGGTAAACCATACAAAATGATAATGATATCACTGTACACAATGAAGGATGATATAATGAATATATTTAAAAATTTGAAGAAAAAGAAAACAATGCTATAACTAGGATTAGAGTTAGGTTGCAATTATCTAGAAGAAGGAAATTACCTGAGAGACTGGTTGAAAGGTGTGCCATCTACCCATTCCCATTGATTCTCATGCCTCTTGTCTGTCAGTCCAATATAAAACTCTTTGCCTCTAGGTTTTGCATGGAAAAGGAATTTCTAATGAAGATGCACAATAAGAAAAAGAGAGAGAAATCAATTGTTTCAATTCTGAACAAAAGTTGAAGGTAGTTGTTAGAGATAAAGCAGGATTTGGTTTAGAGATGATAGATTAATGGGTCTGAAATTACAAGCTCATAAAGGATCATCTTCTGATTTCTTTTATATGGCAAAACTATATATTACATAAAATTAAACCAAAAAACTTCAACAGAGAAGGATATTCTGAATAACTCATTCAAAAATCTATCTATTGTCATCACTAGCAAAATGTACAGTATATATCTAGCACAAAACACTATTAATGACAACTTCAAGCAGTACTTGTGTGCTCTTTTATAAGATATAGCTAAACATACTGGTCATCATGAAGTGAACCCTTTATCTTCCAACTAACAAAGGGATGAAATATTCCTTTTTTTCTTAGGTTTTTCAAATGATGAAAATAAGTTAAAGTTGGTATTGACTTGTTCCCTTAATAGTCATTGTGAGAACATGTTTGGAGAAGACTGTTGTTCCTGTGAAGAATGTCATATATGGAGAGCTGTATTCCAACTACCTGCTCCTCCTCAGTGTTGATAACCACCAGATGAGCTCCCATGTCTGAGCAGTTTTTTACACTTAATGTCCAGGTCAGTGTGTTCGTAGAAAAGAAGTAGCAGCTAACTTGAAAATATAACCAATTCAGTGGACAGCAATTCTTGACTGAACCTAGGAGAAACGTTTCTGTGAGTCTCCTGTGTGAATTGAGTAAGAAACAGAACCTTTATCTGGAGGGGAGGACCCATAAAACCCATCATCAAAGGGTCAAGAAAGTCAAAATTAGCAAGCTGACCATAGAACTGAGGATACAGCAAAGGGTGGGGTGAGGGAGGAGCCAACGAGGGATGAGAGCAAGGGAACATGGTGATAGTTCATCAGTGATATGGTGGAAGAACTATTGGGGGGCTACAATGATGTAAGAAAATAATTTTAAAAATTTTAAAATAAACATTTTACCATTGTTAATTGAAATACCATTGTTTACATTCTTGTTAGAATTTGACAGTATAGGGTTAGCATTCTCTCCTCAGGTGTAGTCACTATACCTCTCCACTACTGAAGCACCCAGAATCTTCCTCAAAGTCCATTGAGCCTTCGTTTCTTAAAAAAAAAAAAATAATCCTGGCTCTCCCTGGGGGCACAATGGGTTAAAGCACTGCCTTATGAAGCTCTCTGAAGCCACTGCAGCGTGAGTTTGATTCCCACCCCGGAGGTGATCCACATGGCATGGCAGACCTCTCCTGACTTGCCCCCTGCTCCCCTCAGCAGTGTCTTCAGAGATCTGCCTGTTCTGCTCCCCACTCTGTTGCTGGTGAAGCCTCTCACCCACCACACCTCTGGCCTGTACCCCAGTTCTGTAAGCATAAATAAATATAAATCTTAAAAAAGTAAATAATTCAATCTCTCTCAATTTAATGATGAGGAATTTATAGCTCAGAGAAGGAAATTACTTTTCTAGTGACACACAAGACTTTTCTACGATCTGGAATAGAACGATGTGTAAAACTACTGGGTGTATATTTCTGAGGGATTTCCAAAGTTCCTTCTTGTTCACTTCATTTTGGAAACAGATGATGAATTGGATGGGATGCATTCCTGGGGACAACATTTTCTCAATTAACCTTCCAGGCATGTACCTCAAATATATTCCAGAAGTTTACTATAATGTCCCCCAAATTTTCTTGCACCAATGCTAATTGCTTTCCTAAAATTCTTCTCCTACCTTCTCACCATCTCTTCATCATCTCTAAGAGAACAGGCAAGACTTTGCATTTTGACTTGAAAAAAGAGCCCATGCTTCAATTACTTTGCTTATCCCCCAATTGATCTAGAAACTAGAAAATGCTGATATGTACATTTTGAAGTTCAAATCTGAGGATTCCTGTACCTGATCCATCATTGTAGCAGGAGGGTGCCATCCAATCATCTCGTGGCTGGAATTCTTTCTCATCACAGAGTTGAAGGATGTGATATGTCACTGAAAGGAAAGGGGCAGACTAATGTTCATTCCTCTTGCTAAAAAATACATTTTATCTGTGTTTGGATTCAAAACAGAAGAACCAAAAACTGTGATAATATTCTATTACTATGTAATTTTCCTTCTGGGAGAAGGGAGGAGGAGGGTAGGAGGGGGAGGGGGAAGAGGCAGAAGTGGAAGAGAGGGAGAGGAGGAATTCAGTTATGATTTTTCTGACTTATGAGGATGAATGCATGTTATCTCAGGCTCCGAAGGTTCAGAGAAAGCAAATATGTTTGTATTTTCTCTTATGCCAAGTTTTACCCTCTTTTATTTCCAGAAAGTGATTACTCGTGTCTCTGGCTCCAATTGTTCTCAAACCAGCACCTCGGAGAACAAAAAGCCGGGATTGTTGTGGCACTTCATGGTCTGATTTATTCCCAATAAGGCAGTTAAATGTGCTTGACTGATTTACCTGAAACAATGTCTCACCTTATCTTGCTGACCAGATCCCAGCCACCTGGCTCAGAGCTCAACCACCAAAGTAATACAAGAAGAACCCAGAGCATGTGCAGGCTTGATCCTGAGTGACTGGAAGTAGCCAAAAGCCACATTAGCATACTAAGATCTCCTCCTGAAATGCCAGGTAAATTGAAGCATGTCCTATCTGCGCAACTGTGCAGACCCTCGCTGGCCTGGTATTCCAGCATCCCAGCACTCAGGACTTCCTCTTTCTACTTCTGTGCTTTCCCTTTTAAAAACCTATGAGGTCAAGATGAAGTTTTTGGGATGATGGAAATATTTTTTGACGTGTTTATGGTGATGGTTACACACCTATATACATTTGTTAAAACTCATCAAACTGTACTTAAAGGAGCAACTTTTATGTTTGTATATTATACTTTTATTTTTGTTTATTATACTTTAATAAATGACTTTAAAACAGTTTGAAGGTGAACTAGAAAAAATGAAAGCAGAGACCAACAAGAAGCCTGAAGAAGGGTGAGGCTCAAACTAGGGCAATAGTTTCTTTATTGGAGGCACAGGGCTTAAGCATCCTAATCTCGAAAGTCAGGCAGACTTGAGCTTGAATATTGACTTTGTCATTCACTGGCTGTGTGATCTTAGGCAAATTCTTTAACCATTGTAACATTGTTGATCTATAAAATGGGGATAAAAATAATATCAATCTATGGTGACTCATAAAACAAAATTAAAGCCTTTTGAATTCTCTACTCGAGGCATCCCTTGGGGGGATTTGTGCACTTGTCACAAGTCATGAAACTTCTCTTTCTTCCATAAACTTGGACCTGGTCTGTTGGCTGCCACCCACAGGATGTGAACCTCTTGCATTTAGTAACCGCTTCTCACAGAGAGGGTTACAGTAATGACCAGGGTATAGAGGGAAGGGCTCAAGGCCACCTGCAAATGAAGAATATCTGTCATGAAAATAGAATCAGAAGTCATTGAAACTTGGTGACAGTTCTTTTTTTTTTTTTTTTTCAGGAGAAGAGAATCCACAGGCAGCAAGGAAGAATTTACTTCAATATTCACCAGGGAGACTTAACTTGACCTTCAGAACTTACCAACACATTTAGTGATAAAACAGGCACTGAGTAATAGCATGGCAACCCCAGCAACAGTCCATAAGAACACTTGGGAAGAGAAAAATAGTCTTCCTGTAGAAAGACAGAAACATAGTTAATCTTCCCTAAGAAAGATACAAAAGAGATGCATGAGATTCTTATGCAGCCTTACAGTTTTCCTTCCACCAGCACTTAGTGTGTTGAGTAATTCTCAAACCTTGGCATGCGTCAGAATCATTTGGGGGATTTGTGAAAACAGAACCCCAGAGTAATTGTTGACAATTTAGTGGAGTTCATATGGATCCAAGTTCTTGGGAGCTGCTGATGCCACTGGCTTGGAGACCATACTTTTTTTTAAAAAAAAAAATAATGTAACAGTTTATTTTTATACCATTTTGTACATTTTTTTTTTGGAGACCACACTTTTAATTGTACTAATTTTAAGACTGATTCATCAATTTGGACAGAAATGTGATTTTTTTCTGCCAGTTCTCCCAGATTTTCCTCTTCCTTTCTCCCTCTCTTTTTCCTCACTCTGTTTTTCTTGTCTATTCTGCTCTCCTCTTTTTTGTGTCTCATTTTGCAAGCCCTTTGTAATTCATTAAGCTACAACTTGCAATCATCTAGTAGTTCTTTCCTCCATCCTCCCAATGCACATTTTATTCTTTTCCAAAGATTTATTTATTCATTCATGCAAGAACTGGGGCTTAGGCCAGGGTTGGGGGTGGGATGGGGTGAAAGGACTCATCAGAGATAGCATGGGGAACAGAACTGACAGATGTACTGAAACACACTGCTGCGGGGAGCAGCGGGCAAGACAGGGGAGGTCTGCTGCGCCATGTGGATCAGCACCCTAGCCTGGGATCAAACTCATGTTGCAGATGGGGGCACCACCAAGGAGCCCCCCAAAGTACATTTTAAAGTTAAGAAAAATGGATTCCCCTCAAGTACAGTGACTTGTTCAGAGGGATCCAGTGAATTGTAGGAAGAGGAGAACAGCAGAAACTGTTCAGTTCGGTGACTCTCCCAAACTGAAGACAGCCATCTTTCCAATATAGTTTTCTAATCATTCTCTTTTATGTCCTTCTCCTTCATTCTCTCTTCCTGTCTCTCTGCCTCTTCTACTTTACTGAAAACTTTTCTACTGTCATGCAACATAAGTATTAATCTCCAAAGGAAAAAGAAATCTATAAAAGAAAAGAGACTTGCAGAGTTTACCTGTGCATTGTGATGAAGGCGACTTGGATGAATTCATTCTTTCTCTTCTTCCACCTTCTTTTCCGCCTCAGTTGGAGTCCTGGAGTGTTGTGTTGGTAAGATTTAAGGAGAGTGAAACTTGAAGGATGGAGGCTTTATTTTTGGAAACTCAACCCTAAAGATAACAGAATACTAACTGTTCTGTGGCTGTGTGCTTAAGTCAGAATTTCCTCTCTTGCACAAGAAGGATGAGGGAGTTACAGGGCAACAAAGTGTGTCTGCACACTCCAACAGCAGAAAACGGGGAAATGATGAAATAGTAAGAGGAACAAATTGTGAGGAAATATAAGGGGCTTAAAAATAATTGTCTTACCAGAGCACCCAACGCCACAATAGTGAAGGCAAAGATAAATAGATGGGACTATATCAAGTTAAAGAGCTTCTGTACAGCAAAAGAGACATTACTA
>NW_004567135.1:14468704-14482721 GCF_000260355.1 Condylura cristata | reverse complement strand
TTGTCTTATTTGGTGGGTACAATTTCTCTGCTTCCTTCCCAGCCTAACTCAGTCCTCAATTGTTCCTTAGCCCTGTGGACTCTGCCCTCCTAGTCTGAACCATTATTCATTGGTTAACAGAAAAGGAAACAGCACTTTAAATCTCAGCACTTGGCACAGAGCCAGGCACCCCACTTATGTGTCTCACCTTAGCCATCTGAATTTCTTTTCATCATTTGCTTTTCTCCCTACATCATTTGCGGCTCTTGAACATTCCACTATGGCATATTTGAATTTTTAAAATGGTTATTTATTTAACATAGAAGAACTGTTGTATAGGCCAGAAGTGTAGGGGGGGGGGGCGGTGAGAGGATTCACCAGAGACAGAGTGGGGAGCAGAACAGACAGATTACTGAAATCCACTACTGAGGGGGGCAGATTGAACTCAGGAGGTAGTGGTGAGAGCAGAGAGACTTGATGCCTAGCCACCTGGGAAACCCACTATTGTATATTCATAACCCCTTCACTAGAGTGTTGATCACGTGTCTAGCCACCTCAGCCTCAAGGGCTATGATGACTTTGAGACTCAGCTTAATTCCATACATCCCATATCTTAGCATAACCTCTGAAGTCTTAGAGTTTCACTAGGCAGCTTAATTCTATTGATGTGAATTATTTAGGGATTTTGGTTTTATACTGTAGCCCACATTAGGAGAAATGAATTTGAGGGTCAAAAATCATTTCAGTTAGACACTGGACTATAAATACTTCTCTGGAAAGTTAGCTAGATATAATAATGGACAATGCCTTCTTTAGAAATACTTAGAATAACATAAAACTGGTCTCAATTGATTTCACAAGCCATAAGGAGGAATTAGTAATTATGTGTGGTGTCCTTTTGGGATGTGGGGTTTTCTCATAGCTGATGACTCACTGAATTTCCATGTGTTAGAAAAATTTCCTTATTCTAAAGGGGAATTTTATTGTTGCAATGCATTGGTCAATTTCTCTTGCAGACTTTGTTTTGCTGTTCAATAGACTTATTAAAGTCCATGTTTTAAAAATACACATGTGTGTATTTTAAAATACATCCATTTTTATGTATATTATTGGTAAATAAATTTTGAACAGTAAAAGGAAATTATCTAGTAGATGAGTTATATGATTTATTAACTGGTGAATAGCAATGACTACAGTCAAGTTTTTATTAATTATGCTCTCTTAGCCATAACACTAACAATTATGCACAAACAATTTTATGAATATGCAATCTATCAGGTGAAATATTAATATTTTGCCAGACAAAATATGTTTATTCTTTAGTCTTTGCTTTACCACTTTTCCCAAATTTTGTAAGTCATATTTTCACGGTTAGCAATGACATATGTGAAAAGTAAAGAACTTCCAGCTATTCTCAGTACACACCACTCACATTGGCCATACTCAATAGTATCATATCTACACTAGGAGACATTCTCTAAGTTTATATAAGTAGATTTTGTGTGTAATATAGTATTAACTCATTTTCATGCAAATAAGATCATACCATGCTTACTTCTATGATTGAATCTTAATTTTGGATATATTCATCAATGTATTTGGCCATCCAGACTCTTAATTCTATTTGTTTCAAGTTTTCTATGACTTACAGAACAGGCATTTCTGAAGGAAATGATTTTTAGTTTTCAGGAAAGATTAAGCTTTACGTTATAGTTTTGACAAAAAGAGTCACCTCATCACTAAAGCAATCAACACTGTGCAATTGTATGATCTGTCCCCAATTCCTCTGCACAGCTATATTTTATTTAATGCTCACCCAGCCTTGACCCTTAACACTCTTTCCTTTTTCTACCTTCCTTAGAGATGTCATCCCAAATGGCATCATTCTGTATGAAATCTTTTGATTCCAGCTTCTCTCATTTAGATTTTACACTTACCCTAGCTATTTTATGACTCAGTAGATGTTAATTTAGATTGCCAAGTAGCATTCCATTGTATGGCTGTATCACCGTGTGCTTATCCATTGATGAGTTGAAGAATATTTGAGTTATTTCCAGATTTTCGTGGTTAGAAATAACGCTGCTTTAAATATTTACAGACAGTTGTGCGGGGGACAAAGTCTTTCATTTTCTGTATATATTTTGGTTTGAGATTGCTGAATCATATGCTAAGTGCAAATTCAATTTTGAAAGACTGTCAAAATACTTTCCAAAGTGGTTGTATCATCTAGCAAATGGATGAGGTTTCAGTTCTGCATCTTCATTAAGTTCTACAATGGTCTTGTAGATTACAGGCATTTATTATGTGAATGTATCTTGTGGCTTCATTTTGCATTTCCCTAATGCTGAGGGTGATTTCATGTGCTTATTCATCACACATAACTCTAATTTGGTTAAATTTCTACTTGTCTTCTTCCCTCCCATTTTAACAATTGTTTGTTCTCCAAATTATTGAAATTTTAGATTTCTTTAATATATCCTGGGTAAAAGGAGATTTGCAAGTATTTTCTTGTCTGTAACTTATATTAGTAATCTGTGTTTTTAGAATATTACGTGTGAGATACTGAGTCCTGTTAAAATTTTCCGAAAGATGTTGGTTGACTTTGCTTATCATGAAGCAAAACAATACCCCAAATTAGATTCCGACCACAAATTTTGTGGAACATGTTGGTATTCTTTATGCTGTCCATGCATAAAGAAGATTGACAGAAAAATAGAAGATTGACAGGAAAATAGCAAGGAATAAAAGTTGAAAAGTGAAGAGTATGGTCATGAGTTTCCAAGTTTGAGGAACACACCAGCTCCTGCTCTGTATTCTTGTGGCCACACAAGTATATTTTCTCAAGACGTTTTAGGGGTTCGCATCTCTTTCGCCTCTGTGGCAGTGGTGCCCCGCGGGCCATGCCCAGGAGGACAGAGAATGACAGGGGAAGAAAACAGGGGTTCTCCTCACTATTTTAGGATAGTGGGGAAATCCTCTTTCTACACGTCAACAGGAAAAACAGACTGGTTTTATCCAGGATTATTTTTTGGGGGGGGGTCTACTCTACACTCCCACAAAATGTTTTTCCTTCCTTCAAAGTTGAAAGATTCAGGGGGAAAAGAGGAAACTCACAGGTGTATTTTTATTTTTCACTTTTGCTTTCTTCCTCAATGTGCCTATTGTTTAATTTTCAGCGTTCCCAATGGTTAGACAAGAAGGTTAGTTTGATTTCAGTCTTCTCAAATGCATGAAGACGTAATGCACTCCAACAGATGAATTATCCTGTGACTATTTTGTCACCTGAGAGTAATGTGTATTCTGCTGTGGTTGTTTGGAATGTTCTGTGTGTATCTGTTAGCTGCATTTGTTCTACAGTTTTGTCCAAGTCTCCTGTTTCTTTGTTGATTTTTGTTTGTTTGCTTGTTTGGCTGAATGCAGGGTAATGAAGACGAGCTCAGGCTTCGCAGCCTTGGCCTCTGTGACTATCACCTGTGGCTTTGAAGCAGGAGGTGTTGGGAGAGTGGGCTCGGGGCACGCATGCGTGATGGTGGGCACCTGGAGGATGGTGCCGGCTTGAGTGAGTGGACACACCGGAGCTCGGAGGCGGACAATATAAGGGCGGCAGCACAGAGGGTGTGTGGTGGAGGGCGGTGGAGCGACTGCAGTGGATGTCAGAGCGAGCCCAAAGCGCAACTTTGCTGGGGTCCAGGAGGCTGCCAGGCTCTGGGCCCCAGCTCTCCGTGCCTGTCCTGAACCTGGTTGTCACACTACCACTGGCATACAAAGGTCATTAAAAGCCTGGAAAGGCCACTGAAGGCTCGAGAACTCCCCTTTACCCTTCGCATCCACGGAGAAACTGCCCTGTGTGTGGCTGGCGCTACACTGATAGAACTGCTGACGTCGGGAGAGATTGAAATCCCTGCTATTTTAACTTTGTCGTCTATTTCTCCCTTCAATTTTGTAAATATTATGCTCAGGTAAAATGTGGACCAAAGCTTAGGGAAAGCCCTGAGGAGAACAGAAGGACTTGGCTGGGGAAGCGCCGTGCCGCAGATTCCTCTAATACGGTGAGTAGAGAAACCTGGTCTCTCACAGACGATCTTCCCCTCTGTGGAAAGGGTTGCTTTTGAAAAGAGTCATAACATTCAATCATTTTCACCTCTTTGCCAGTATTGCTTACACATTGCTAACCTATATTTTCCAGTAGTAAAATTCGTCCATAGCTAGATGTGCATGAAAAGATGAGGTTTACACCCAAGAATGTCAGATAATGGTCTAATTAAAAGGTTCTGGGTGAGCTCCGATGAGTTTTTGTTTTGTTTTGCTTTGGGTTGGGGGGGAGATTGGGGAGAACACAGAGTCATTCTCCTGTACAAACCATTTCTGAATACCCAGTAATAAATCAACCCCTCCTCCAAGGCTTTAAAGCCTCAGGTCAAGATAGGGAGGAAGGAGCTTCTCACTCTGGCCCCTTGTCCCTCATTGCCAGGTCATCATTTGAGGATGATTATGAGCTCCTCAGACTTAGTTTCTGGAACTTAATTTGGAGTTGGCAGGGTGGAGATTATCTCTGCTGAGGTGTGGCAGTTGTGACCAAAGACTAGAGGCTGCTGCTCAGCAAGTTTGATCAGGTAAATGTTCATTTGGGAACAGAAATTACATATTCTTCCTTGTTCTACAGCTTGAGAGGGGTGGTGTTCTCACCAAATATTGAAGACAGTGCAATCCTAAGACTAAGGAACATTGAATTCAAGCTAGTTCCAATCATCAGCTGTCTTTCTTTTTTTCTTCTTTCCCTAGCAAAATAGATTTCTAACTAAAATGAAGATGTAGTTAATTAGGATGTAGCTCGTTGTTGTGGATGTGTTGAACTGAGTTAGGGAACAGAATACCCCACTGAAATCTGTTCAGATGTGAATAAACTGAATTACATTCCCAGTTTATATAATGAGAATGGAAAAGATTGTGAGAACAACTTTTTCTTGGAAAGTTTCTGCAACTGTGTTATTCATTCATTCACAAAAAAGGGACCATTTAGGAAGGGTGAGAAGCTTAGCCAGCTAAACTGGAAAACCAAGATGAGATGTCAGTTTAAGGCTCTTCTGTCTAGGACACATCTTTCTGTGCTAAGGTTGTACATCATAAGAGATTCAAGTTTTGAAACGTTTGGAATTGATAAAAAGAATAGAATGTTTTCAGAAACATTTCCAAATGTATGGCAGCAATCTGACCTTTTGGAAGGAACTTGACCAAGTATTTAAGTGAATTCACCAGATATGTATCAAACTAAATGTTTACAAGAGGGTTGATTGTGTGGCAAGTAATGCATCATTAGTGCAGTCTTTAAAATAATCAAAGTATCATTTGGTATTGCATTATAAAGTATAACAATGCCAATGTTCTTTTAAAAAGAGTTTTTATTATATAAATGACTATTTTGTTTTAAAAGATCAGAACGTCTGGACCTTCCTGGATGAGCTGACCCACACACTGCTGCCCCCTGTAGTTCTTGAGAGGGAAAAGATACTCTAAATTTTGTGACAATGACTTTCTTGCATTGTTTTAAAAATATTTTTCCATTTACAGATAATATATTGTGGAATTTTGGCTGTCAAGTTTTACATATGTTCTATATGTATATGTGTTGTATATGTGTTTTTGTGATTTACTGTATTTCCTGAGCCTGTTTTAGGTATTACACATGCAGTCATTTGTAAATTTTTAAATTCTTTTTCACTACTACATATTGTATCTCACTACTACATATTGTATCTCACTACATAAGAACATATCAATTACTATTGACCAGATATTTGTACAGTTATTTCCCTATCAAAGCAATGCTGTCTCTTCTCTTGTACAAATCTCCTGGTTCACAGTTGCACAATTTCTCTAAAAGACAGTCTTCTGTATTATAGGATATTTCTTTGAGAGAAAACATCAAATTATTTCTACATTGTAATCATATGAACTTAAAACAGATGTTTATGAAGGTTTCCATTGCTGCACTTGGTCACCTTTAGACTTAATTTTGTCACATTGAGATTATGAAATTAGTTTGTTTTAACTTAAAATTAACCAAATTCATAATGAAATTGCATTTTACTTCACTTTTCTTTGGCATCTGCAGCTTCACAATGTTATGACTGGATTTCTTTTTTTATATTGCCTAGGATTTTCTGGGCTTTCTGTATTTGTAGATTAACATTTAACTATTTTAGGAAAATTCTTTAACATTATTTCTTCAATTTTTTTGCCCTCCCTAACCTTTATTTTCTGTCCTTTGGGATATATAATAGATATTCCTTTTTTGTGCATCTTAAATCTATTTTAGATTTTAAGAGACATAGAAAATGTAATTCATACTTTTGATCAGCAGGAAAATTTATGTTATCATCATAAATGTCTTTAAGGCTAAGAGCTTCTGAGAAAATCCAATATCCATTTCTAGTAAAAACGCTTATTAAAATATCAATTGGGGCCCTCCCTGGTGGCGCAGCAGGTTAAAGCACTGCACTGAGAATCTAAAGCCACTTCCGCATGAGTTCGATTCCCGCCTGCCCCGGAGGTGACCACATGGCGTGGCAGACCTCTCCTGACCCGCCCGCTGCTCCCCTCAGCAGTGTACTTCCTCGATCTGCCTGTTCTACTCCCCACTCTGTCTCTGGTGAAGCCTCTCACCGCCCCTGCACCTCTGGCCTGTACCCCAGTTCTGTATGTACAAATAAATAAATCTTTAAAAAAAAAAAATCAATTGGTCATTCTTAAAGCAGCATCTAACACCAGGAAATCCCCACTAGGGTAAAGAAACAAAGCAAGAATGTTCACTATTTCTGTTGCTGTTAAACTCTGTTGGAAGCATGGGTCAATGCAAATTTTTCAGAAAGAAAATAATTAAAAACATAACAATTGGAAAAGACAATCTAGAACTATCTCTACTGGCAGATGATTTGGTAATGGGCCCAGAACAATCTAAGAGAATCAATGATTAAACTAATTCAAACAATAGAGATATTTAATAATTAAATAATAAAGCAATTACTAAACTTTGAACTAGCTTTATCATTATAAGAGAGTTTGGTCAGAAAATAGAGTAGAAAGTTAACCTACAAAATTAAGGTGTATGCTAACAACAAACAGAAGATATAATAGAAGAGAACCTCTCAGTTATAATAGCAATAAATATGATACAATTTCTAGGAATAAACAGCAACATTTAAATGGAAGTGGCTGTCATGTATGTTTATTTGCTAAATCTAGCAGCTCTGTAGGACATTCTGGTGGATATGGATGTAATCTCACACTAAGTGTTAACAGAAAAACAATTTCCTAACAAAACACCTTGTGGGCACCTATAAGCCCTGACGTGACAATATTTACAAAATCATTCTTCCTGGCTCTTCATATGCCTCTTGTAACATGGACATAAAACTGCAATCTGGGGGCCTCCCTGGTGGTCAGAGAGGTTAAATCTCAGTGCTATCACCACTATGACCTGAGTTTGATCTCAGCGCTATCACCACTATGTGACCCACCTGGCACAGCAGACCTCTCCTGTCTCTCCCACTGCTCCCCTCACCAGTATATTTCAGTAGATCCATCTGTTCTGCTCCACTCTGTCTCTGGTGAATCCTTTCATCCCTGCACCCTGACAGCTCTTCCCTACAGTCTAGTTTTTGTATGCATAAATAAAAAAATCTTTTAAAAAAGAAAATACAAATCCAACTACTGAATATAGTAACTTAACCATCTCTACTCTAGATTTTTTTTGTTACAGGAGCCTTCCTACAAGAGTGAATTTTGCTGTTATTTTTTTCCAGAGTAGAACCTGGTAAGAAGAACCAGGATTACATCGTCCTATTGCAGAGATCACCTTTCTTTCAAGGTAATCAAGGTCTTAGATTATCATGAAAGAGTTCCATTTTTCCCTCTTACTGTTGCCTTGTGTTGAAACTTCTTTTGGCCTAAGACAACAAGAACTAGAAAATCTAAATTTCAGAGACCAAAGTGATTCTTAACTTTGGTTCAATATTTTCAATTCCATATAATGTTGAATCCAATGAGTTATTCAAGAGTCCATATTTATTGGGCCAAGTAACATTTTAAGAACTACAAATACTGGACTCTCTCTGGTGGTGCAGTGGGTTAAAGCACCACATTATGAAGCTCTCCAAAGCCACTGCAGCAAGAGTTTGATTCCCACTCAGGGAGCTGACCCACATGGCGCAGCAGACTTCTGACCCACCGCTGCTCCCCTCAGCAGTATACTTCAGTATATCTGCCTGTTCTGTCTCTGGTGAATCCTCTTATCCATCACACCTCTTTTTTTTTAAAGAATTACAAATACTGTGCAATTAAATAAAACATAAAAAAAAAGAAATGATGAGCCCCTTCCTGGTGGCGCAGCAGGTTAAAGCACAGCACTGAGAAGCTAAAGCCACTTCCGCATGAGTTCGATTCCCGCCTGCCCCAGAGCTGACCCACATGGTGCAGCAGACCTTTCCTGACCCGCCCACTGCTCCCCTCAGCAGTGTACTTCATCTATCTGCCTGTTCTGCTCCCCATTCTGTCTCTGGTGAAGCCTTTTGCCACCCCTGAGCCTCTGGCCTGTACTTCAGTTCTGTATGCACAAATAAATAAAT
This sequence comes from Condylura cristata, assembly GCF_000260355.1. NCBI lineage: Eukaryota > Metazoa > Chordata > Mammalia > Eulipotyphla > Talpidae > Condylura > Condylura cristata. The sequence continues at coordinate 14,474,118 of NW_004567135.1, read as the reverse complement.
CTTAAAAAAAAAAATGATGAGATGAAGATAAGCAACAAAAACAGTAGTGCTTTTGTTGTCAAAGCATTTGGTGTATCAATTTTTGTTTTTGGAGTGCCAGTGCCCTCTTGTGGCTGTAGATTGCTGCGGAATCATTTGTTCTCAATTTCTCGGGGAATTCAAGGTGTTGAAATAGAGAAGATAGATAATCCTGTGTAATTAATTTTTTCTTATTTGAAGAGAAAAATCAACTTGTGCTTCTTGAATGGCGAAAAATCAACTTGTGCTTCCTGAATGGCCCACTGGAAATAGTCCATGGGATATTTTTTCTGTTAGAAATAACTTTACCATACACTAAACCTGAATCATTGAGACTAAAAAGTATTTGCCTACTTTTTTTTTAATGTCTTATCGGCTTGACCATTGTTTGAATTTATTACACTCATTTTGGTTTGTCAATTCAAGGTTTTTAAGTTTTTAACTTGTACTCTGTGACCTTTTGACTTCTTTCAGCTTCCACCTCCAGGCAGCAATTTGAAACTGGGCAAGTTGAGCCTTGAAGGAAGAGCTTGGAATTCCCATTCATCACTCCCCTGGCTTCCAGCTTGCCAAAGGTAGTTATCTCCTCTAGAGATTTCAAATATTCAAAACATATTTTTCTCTGTTCGAACTGAAGGCAGGTGCAGAGCCACTGGGCAGTAGTTTTTTACAGGCTGTAATCTTTGATGTGTGAAAGGGAGAGGGGAAAAGTAAAATTAATGAAGGGATTGAAAGTTTTCATCACTGACAATAGAAGCTGCAAGGTGTGGAAAGTTACAACTCTTGCATCCGTTTTCAGCAAAGAGCTAAAAATAAAGTATGTTCTCTGAGGAGACCAATCCCTAAGCAAGATTATAAAGTTGCTCAAGTTGCTTTCAGCAATACACCTTCCCCCCTGCTTCCTTTTGTCTGTTAGTAGATGTTTGCCTAGGTGGGATCAGAGACTTTGCTTCTGTTCTATGCCTTTCTGAGTACCTCCTGGATGTTTAGGTCCTGCCTTTTGGGGTTCATCCTGTGTTCCAGTCCTCAGTATCACTTGAAATCAGAACCAATTTAAACTAAACCTTTAAACTGATTTAAATTGAGTTGCATTAGATTAAATGAAGCTTTTAAATCTGAAAAAAAAAAAAAAAAGTCGATTAATGCATGTCCTTCCAGACTGTATCCACTAACCAAATGAACTGTCCTTCACTGTCCCAGAACCAGAGTTGTGTTATGTCCCACTTAGCACAGGGCCCAGAAAGGCTGATCCACAAAACTGAAGGCATGTCAGTCATGCTGACACATAGGTGGGAAATGAAGGTTTCTCCAGTGAAAATTTCTTGGGTTCATTTCAATACTTAGTCCTTATGTTAAAGTCTGTTCCTCTTACACAGGGCCCTTCCCCTTTCCCCATGTGTCCTGCTCTGGGCACCAGCTGACTCTTAGTACCTGATTTTTCTATAAATCACTTACAGATGTTTATAGAAAATGTCCACGGTGTAGACATTTATTCTTCTAAAGAGAACTTATGAATAAAAGATACACAATTGGATGAATCGGAACCATATTTAAAATCCATGGTTGTCTGTTCTTTTCTGTGAAATACCACGGTCATTAGACTTCTAATTACATTTCCTGCTACAAATCACTGTAATTCTAGGCACCAGGAAATGATTTTTTTTTTTTTAATTGGGAGAACTAGAGCAGGCAGAGCTGTACCGAGATATATTTCTTCTTGTGGTAAAACAACAGAATGTTAGCTTAAAAGACATGTTGATTTTTTTTTCTTATTCTTTTCAAGTCATGCATGTGAGCACATAATCTAAATATAAAAAGGAAGTAGCTCTTAACAGACTGTGTGGTAGAAGTATGACGTTAGTGGAGAAAGCTACCCAAGGAAAAGAAAGTAGGTAATTTAGAAGTGTGTGGTAGACAGACTGTGGCATCCAGAAGGGGACTGAAGATGTGAGAAGGGTGAGGGGGTGCACATGGATTGTGGTGGGCTGTGAGCGCTTTGGTAGTGGGTGAGCTATGGGAACCACGCCTGAGGGGAGACATCTTATATTGTCAAAATATTAACAAAAATGACACAATGGTACTTCATTAAATCAAAACAATATATATGTACTATACCAGAGAGGAAATACTCTCCAAGTTTAACAAAGATGTAAGAAAATAAATAATTAAGTTAAAACAATATTTGCCTTAGATTAGTAATTATAATCCCTGACTATTTTGCTTGTGAATGTTTTTATATGGTTTAGTTGTTATATGATCTACGCAGATACCTTTATGTATTTTTTTTTACTTTTTTTTAAAGATTTATTTATTTGTGCATACAGAACTGGAGTACAGGCCAGAGGAGCAGGGGCAGTGAGAGGATTCACCAGAGACAGAGTGGGGAGCAGAACAGGCAGATCAACGAAGTACACGGCTGAGGGGAGCAGCGGGCTGGTCAGGAGAGGTCTGCCACGCCATGTGGTCACCTCCGGGGCAGGCGGGAATCGAACTCATGCGGAAGTGGCTTTAGCTTCTTAGTGCTGCGTTTTAACCCGCTGCACCACCAGGGAGGGCCCCTTTATGTATTTTTAATAAGAAATGAAACACTGGGTTTCAGGGAACTATACTTTAAAAAATCGTTTAGCCATTCTTAATAAACCATGTGCATGCTCAAAACAATGTGATAGAATACAAAGTAAGGCAAAGCACTAAATCTTCTCATAAAATGAGCTGGAAGAAACACTACATAAATAAAATATCGAGACCTAACATTTTCTTGCCCAGTATGCAAGTAAAAGTGATCTAATATTTGAGAACATATTTTGTTTTAGATAAGTGTTATCAGTCCTATTTCACAGATTAAGAAATTGATGCTTAAAGAACACATTTGTTTTATATTACAGAGTTGGTTATAATTGCTTATATAAAATTCTACCATATTTTTTTCATATTTTAAAATTGATTTTTAATTTATATTTTTATCTCACTTTATTCCCAGTAAAAAAAATCCTTCCATCAGTTCACCCATGAACCATTACCTGAATCCCTTGTGCTCTTCTCTCCCTTTTGACCCCTTTGATTCCTCCTCCCTCACAGAATGTCTCTGATTTATGGTCACCTGCCAATTTTTTAGTGTCACTGCTGCACAATATATATATAGTACCTTATACATTCAAAGGAGGTAGAACAGAAATTATTGCTGAACATAAACAAGGAGATGACTGTGGTAAGTTTTCATGGAAGAGGAAGGACTTGAATTGGATCCAGAATAAGTGGGTGGTTTCTGATAGAGAGAACATTCCAAGTGGATATGCTGAGATAGGTCTCCTGGTGACCTTGAACAGAGCTAGCTATGAGACAGGTATGTGAAAACAATCTGGGCTAGAAGAGCATCTGCTTTTAAAAATATCTCCATTGTTATGCACATGTGAAACTCAGAAAATGTTTTGACTATTCCAAATACTGTCAAGGACATGTAGTAACTGGAACACAGATGTCTTGTTGCTGATAATGTAAAGTAGTACAACCACTTTGCAAAAACATTTGATAGTTTCTTAAAAAATGTAAACATAACAATGCACACAATGATGTAAAAATAAACTATTATGTTATTTAAAAAATGTAAACATACACCTAAAATTATATTTGCATCTGACTCAGCCATTTCACACCTAGATATTCACCCCAGAAGAGAGCATTCACCTGCTGCTGTGATACCCCTTAGCTCTTAACTAAGAGAGCAGAACCAGAATTTGCAAATCTTAACCCCAATTAATTATAGAACATTCACAAACTCAAGTCTCGCATGAGCATATGGAACAGAGTTTCATATTACTTCTGCTTCCATTCCTCACTAGATATGGAATGTGAGCAGGAAATACATTTTTAGGCATTTGAAGATGTTGAGACTTTGAAGTTATTTGTTGACATAGCAAATATACAATTGTCATAGACAACTTTTTTACTGTACTTCCTGAAATTTAATCTGCTTCTTGCCTTTTTATTTCTCTTTTCCTTTTTACTCTCTTCTTTCTGTTCTTAAGATCACTCCTTCCTCATACCTCCCTCATACCGCTTGATATTCTCTGTGGTTATGTTTGATTATTTTCATCCTTCTACATGAGTGTTGTTATTTTCTGTCCTATCATATCTAATACCATCAGGATTTATCACTGGGAATAAATATTTAGAGAAAAAAAAAAAACCAAACTGCTCTATCCATCTTAGTGTGATTTTATTAGGCAATAGTTAGATTCAGAGTTCTTATCCAGCCATCATTTCAAATCTATCAGTTATTGATTAAGAATAAAAATACCTAAGAATCTAAATCTTTATGAGCTACTATGAACTGATCTGCCCTAATCCAATATATTTAAGTACAGTAACATGTATTTTCCTTAAAAGATATAGGAAGGGATGTTTGTGATAAGGATGAATGCTATTGTTATGATGATGATGATGATGAGCATTAGAAAGGGGAATATTTAAGGTAGATGTTTTATTTTTCTTTAGAGTAACAATCTGGTATATCTGGACTGGCTAGGTTAATTTGCTTTGACAGCACTACCTGTTCAGGAAAGAATTGAACCCTAACAACCAATTCATTTGTTTTATGTAATCCTATAAAATTAATTTCATCTTGATGGGCAAGGTAACTATCTTGTAAACACATAAAATGGCTCCATCCTTGGGAGATTTGAGAAAATAGTCATTCAAATAATTTTCAGTAGGGAACTCCCTGGGAGCCCTGATGAAAAAGCCTGCCTTAAGGCATTACTGTCCTTTGCATGGTCACAGCTGGGTGACTGCCATATTGTGGTTCAGATGGTAGGATGGGACAATAAGGACGTGCAGGTGCAGGTACTCTCTATTTAGGAAAATAAGGTCAGCTTTGTATTTGTGTTTTGGTTTATAGCCCAATACCCCAATGCTTTGTTCATGAATTGTCAGGTATTCAAACGTATGACTAAACTTAAGGGTCAAGAGAGTGAGAAAATGGGGTCTCACCTGGGTGACCAAGTGTCAAGAAGAAAGGGACAATAGATTTGGAGATAGAACCGATAGCAGAATTGGGGAGAGGATATTGCACTAGACATTGTGAGAAGGAGCCTTTTACTTGCAATCTCAAACTGTCCTACTTACAACTTTCTTATTTTTTCTCTAGTTTTTCCCTTTAAGCTCAACCTGCTAGCCATTTCTTGAGAACAATAATTTTATACTATGAGAACTCTATTATATTTTTTAATTCAGAGAATTTAAAGGTTCTACTGATACTTTTTTTTCCATTTTTTTTCATTAAAAAGTTTATTTTTACATCATTTTGCACATTTTTTTTTCATCTCAATTGTAACCCCCACGGGTTTCCCATCACCAAATCACCCCTGTGCCACCACCATAGTCCCGTGCATTTCCCT
>NW_004567135.1:14463047-14463669 GCF_000260355.1 Condylura cristata | reverse complement strand
GAAGTCCCCTCTACTGATACTTTTGAAAAGAAACCATAAGGCAGGTTTCATGAATTCAATTGCTGTTGTCCACAATATTTACCATCATCTAATACAAATTATTACCATCAAATATATTTTGTTTATTTTTTAAAGATTTATTTATTAATGCATACAGAACTGGGGTACAGACCAGAGGTGCAGGGCAGTGAGAGGATTCACTAGAGTCAGAGTGGGGAGCAGAACAGGCGGATAGAAGAAGTACACTGCTGAGGGGAGCAGTGGGTGGATTAAGAGAGGTCTGCTACACCATGTGGGTCACCTCCAGGGCTGGGGATCACACTTGCAGTGCTGAGTCCTAACCCCTTGTTCTACCAGGGAGGGCCCTATCTTGTTGATTTTATAATTTGTCTCTTCCCACTAGAATGCAAAGTCCTTGAGGGCAGGGATTGTTTCATTGCTATTGTTGTTTATGGCTATATTCCAATGCCTAAAACAATGCTATAAAAACTAGTGATTAAGCCCTCCCTGGTGGCACAGCGGGTTAAAGCACAGCACTGAGAGGCTGGGGCCACTTCCGAATGAGTTCGATTCCCGCCTGCCCCGGAGGAGACCACATGGCGCGGCAGACCTCTCCTGACCC
>NW_004567135.1:14424573-14462454 GCF_000260355.1 Condylura cristata | reverse complement strand
CTGCCACACCATGTGGTCACCTCCGGGGCAGGCGGAAATCAAACTCATGTGGAAGTGGCTTTAGCTTCTCAGTGCTGTGCTTTAACCCGCTGCGCCACCAGGGAGGACCTTATATAACCTCTTAACCAGAACCTTACACTACTATAATTTTAAACTATAATTCTTAAAATTTTAGTCTTTAAAATTGCATTACGATGGGGTATGAAAACTGTTAGCAGTAAGAAGCCCTTAGATTTCAAACTTTAAAGGATCTAGAACATATTCCAACTTTTTTCCTAGGTGGAAAAAAATGGCTATGCACACAAGAAGAAAGCCATCTTGTCACACTTCTGTATTTTATTTTTCTGAGATAAGAATATTCTGGGAACATGAAGTAAGAATAAAGTATGCATTGGCTCAATATAAGGCCAGGACAGGCCTCTTTGGCATTCCTTCCAGATTTTGTAACCAATGATGATCATTCAGAGTTCTTTTTGGAGTGACGTACCATGACTAAGTACTTGTTAATGGTGTACAGGAAGAACATAATGCAGAAAGTCATGATAACCACTGACAGTGTGGCCAGAAGTATGATGGACATCCTCTTTTCCTGTGTCCCCATCATTATGCATCGGTGAAGTCCACATTTTAAATTATGGCACCAAATGGGCTTGTTAATCAGTGGCAGTTGATAGTGAATAAGGAGCACTAAAAAGACCACCTGTATAGACCACTGTACAAGAAAGTAGACAAGATACATTGCCAACAGGGTCTTTTCATGGGATAAGTCAAAGATTTCATCTTCGGTCTTCCCCTGGTCTCCTTTGCTGCCATTATCACTCTGCTGCTTTTCTACAGAACGTTTCTTATACAGCTTGGTTTGCTTATGTAGTTTCTGGGAGACAAAAAACTCCATCACAAAGAAGATGGAGGAAAATACAAAACCAACCACATACCAAACTCCTAGCACAGGTCTATTGAAGTGAGCCTCATAGCACTGTATTTCACAGAATTCGGAGATGGCCCCATGGCACTGGAAATTTTTGACCAGATCAGTCCAGGCGGTCTGTACTACATACACAACTGAAAAATAAAGAAAAATAATACTGAACCACAGTGTTCGTCCGATATAAAAGTTTGTAGGGTCTTTGCTGATCTGCAGTATGGTAGGCACCACACCCCAAAATTTAGTCTTGTCAGCCATCTTGGGATCTAAGAGGACAAAAACAAGGGAACATTAAGAGGGGAAAAAATGAGTATTTTAGCCCATTTATATAGTCTCTGCTTGTGCTCTTACTAGGTGTTCTCTGTGAGGGTACTCTGTTGCCTTAGGTGAGAGGAGAACTCCAAAGATCAGCAAGGAAAGTGTCTAAGAGAAATATTTAATAAAAATCCTCATTATTCATTAATGCCTACTTCTAATTTTCACTTAATTAGTATCTCTCCCAACCCTTTTCATATCCCATCTCTCCCCACAGTGTATTTATGAAGCCCTCTCTACACCTGTTTGTTTGCTATCATCACAATCTCTCAATGACATTTATTGCTTTATATATGTATATATAATCTTTATATATATGTGTAATCTGTGAGCCAACCTGTGTAGCTTCACCCCCTTCAAGGCAGCAGTAAGGTTCCAACTGTCATGGAATGCATGTGAGGTTCTGGACACAAGGTCTTAAAGGCAAATTTTTGTCACCTCTCTCTAACATAGGTTTAATTGAACCAACTACAGGCAACTTTTCCAACGCCCACAACCAGTTTCAAAAGCTGTTTCTGACTGACCAATTGTGATGGGTGGAGCCATACTTAACTGCTTTCTACTGGGAGAGCAGCTTAAATTCTTACTTGTCTTACAGTTTGCTGCTCATTAGAAATTTTCACCGATGCACAGGTACTTGAAGCATATATAAAAATGAATGAGGCAGTAATTTACTTCAAGCTTATTGTGAACATTGTGGATTCTGGAATTTAATTTCCTGCCTATGAACCAGACATTATCCCAACAGTTTTTTTCTGACAATACTTGCTCCAGCCTACTTTACAAAGATGACCAAGACATTTTGGAGCTGTGTCACAGTTAAACTTTCTTTATTACATCCTGTTCTCTCATACCTTTACTCCTCTGTTCCTTTCAAAGGTACTCAACCATGATAAATATTTTGCACTCTGAATTCTGTCTCAGCTTCTGGTTTTGGAAAAGCCAACCAATAACACTACTCTTCGGAGTTCGGGAAGCCTGAGAGACAAGTCATACTTACAGAAAGCAGGTTTCCCTTCATCCTGGTGGTGACAGTTACTAGGACACCAAACATTCTTTAGAATTCACTGTGCTTAATCTTTGCCCTGGAGTTCCTTGAAAATGAACTTAACACAAAGAAGTGACTGCTTTGCATCAACTTTCTCTGTAGAAATTCTTGTATGAAACCTTGTCTCTGTCAGTGATCTGCTAGGGTATTGCTCAAGAGAGGGGAAAGCAGTGAAATTAAAACTGGAGGGGAGGGGCTCTCCTTGGTAGTGCAGTGGGTTAAAGCACTGTGTTATGAAGCTCTCCGAAGCCACTGAAGCCACTGCAGCATGAGTTCAATCCCTAGACAGGGAGCTGACCCACATGGCACAGCAGACTTCTCCTGACCCGCCCACTTCTCCCCTCACCAGTGTACTTCATCAATTTGCCTGTTCTGCTCCCCACTCTGTGTCTAGTGAATCCTCTCACCCACTACACCTCTAGCCTGTACCCCAGTTCTGTAAGCATAAATAAATAAATCTTTAAAAAATAAATTGGAGGCCCTCCCTGGTGGTGCAGTGGGTTAAAGCACAGCATAAAGAAGGTTAAGCCACTTCTGCATGAGTTTGATCCCCGCCTGCCCTGGAGGTGACCACATGGCTGAGCAGACCTCTCCTGACCCACCCGCTGCTCCCCTCAGCAGTGTACTTCATCGATCTGCCTGTTCTGCTCCCCACTCTGTCTCTGGTGAATCCTCTCACCCTCTGCATCTCTGTACCCCAGTTCTGTACGAATGAATAAATAAATAAATCTTTAAAAATAAATAAATAAATTAGAGGGGAGACAGGATGCATTCCCACTGAAATGTTACCAACTTCTCCCTTCTAATGTGTTAGGTTGCATAAGATCATTTTTCTAATTTCTTGAGGTTTTCCAGTATACTTTGAATTTAATTTTGAAGCAGAAATGCAAAAGTACACAAAGAACAAAAGTTAGATTATTCAGTTGCCTAAGTTTCAGGCAATAATTAAACTCAAGTAACTATCATCCTGATCAAGAAAAGAATATTGCCAACATGCCATAGCCCTATTTTTCCTTTTATTCAGTCATCACACTCTGTTGTGACAGGAACCTTGTTGCTACTTTGCTGTGAGAACATGATGAAAGACACAACAATACTCATAGGATCCCATAATACTCCATGTAACTGACATCAGGACATCTAACAATATAGTTTGTTTGCTTTGGAAATGTATATAGATGAGTCATAAAGAATAAATCTTTCATGTGTAATTTTTGGGGTTTATTTTATATATTGTTTGTGAAATCCATTTATGAGACATGAGTATATTTGTGGTCCATTCTCTTAGCTGTATAGTTTTCCATTGTGTGAATATGCCACTTTCACTTATTTACTTTAAAACTGGTGATTTTCAGTTTGGATCTATCATTATTAGTCCTGTTATGACTTTGTACATGTCTTGATGTATTATTCCCACAAGCATGAGAAATTTGTAACTTTTTAAATCTTCTTTCACTATGATGACACATTATGTAGCCTGAATAGGTGGTTCATTCTTTTTCAATGCTGCATAGTATTTCATCATCAAATGTAACATGACTTGTTTATCCAATAGCCAGTTGAAGCGTATGTGTGTTGCTCCTAGTGCAGGGTAGATATATATCTATAGATAGCTACTATGCACCATCATATACAAGTTTTTTTGTGTGAGCAAAGTTGTTCATTTCATTTGAGCAGGATTTCCAGGTAACTGATATATTGCTATTTAACAAATGGTGGTACTTATTTGCATTTAAACAAGGTATGAGATCGCTAGTTGCTCTTTCAGTAGGTGCCATTGTCAAGTCTTTTAATTTAAGCTACCCAATGTTGCTCTGAGTGCCAGTGTGACAGACCTGGTACCAAAGGGGTTTCCCAAAAGGCAAAAAAATGAAAACAGGAGCATCCCTACAGCCTTCGTCTCTGCAGACCTCAGTAGCTCTAACCACGACTGTCTTGTGAAGGACCTTTGCAGTTGTGCCCACAGAAGATCAGACAGTGTTGGCTGACATTGACTTCTGCTGAAAGAACTACATGGAGACTTCCAGACATCAGAGACACTCCACCTCACCCAGTGAGCATCCTTGCAGCTTCCTTTACATTAAAAACTTTTGCCACCAAAACCAGTCTGAAGAGACCAAGAAAGGTAACTGCTCCCTCAAGCATGCAAAGGTGCATCTTAAGCCATCAGAAATGTGAAAGCGCAAAGAAACCTGACACCACCAAAGGAGCATGCTGAACACACACACACACACACACACACACACGCACGTATCAGAGACTTCAACCCTAGTAAAACTTAATCTAACAGAAAGACTAAGTTTGTACAATTAAATTATTGTGTTTAAATGCAATTGGTAGAAAAAGTATTTGTAATAAAAAATTGTTGAAGGAGTAATTGTTGCAATCTAGAATCTGGTTGGACTCCCTGATGCATATTTAAATGGCTAATATTTTATTTTGAATTATATATAGGAAAGAACACCATAATGTCTTTAGGGTTTAGAACATGTGGAAGTCTCCATCTGGCCATATGTTCCACTCAACTCTTCATTTTCTCTTCCTGTGTAAGGATTAGCAATATTCAAGTCAGGTCAACCAAATAGTATTCTACAACAGTCGTTGCAGAGCAGAAACTAACATGGAAACTTAATTGTCCTTTAACCCACAGCTATAACTTCCTAATCCTCATCATTTCTGTTACTTGAAGTTGTGCCTTTTTACCTTTTCCCCTGTTTAGGAATAGGTAACAGCCCTCATATTAACTACATTCTTTATGAATTTACTTCTTACTTTCTCCTTCCCTTGCCAGCTTTAGAGACAGGTAAGGGAAGGCCGACTTGAGAAGAAAGAAGAACATGGCAAGAGGTGAAAAATTCAACCACAAATTCTCCTGAATAATAAACTCAGCATTTCCTCTCATGCTTAATTTTGCTGATTCCAGCAACACTTTCCTGGCCATCCTGCTGACACCCACTGTCTTCTCTCTCCTCTTTATTTCCTCCCTGTTCTGCTTTCCCATAGCTTTTTAGTTTGTGTTTCTTCTTTCTGAAATAAATTTTGCATTGTATGTGAGTAAACATTCTCTAAAACATTACAAAACTAAGACATTCTGTCCTCACACAGGAAAGGCAAATTTTGAGAACAATTGTGGGCACAAGTATTTTTTTCAACAATTCATTTCTCCATATTCATTGTTACCTGTAGCAGGAAACCAATCTGAGGCCAGCGTTATTTTGTTCCTATAGATTGTATTTTAAAAATGGTTTTCTCCTTGGTTTAAAATATGTTGGCAAGTAATTTTTGTGAGTCTTTTCATAATTTATTTCTTAAATTACAATGATCCATTTTAATATACATGTTTACCTTTCTCCACTTAAAAAATTAGTATTTCAAATACATATTGATAGTTTCTTTAATCCCATCTATTGTGACTTATACTTAGGGAAGACCACAATTTTTATTCCTAATCTCTAGTTCCTATAGATTGTTTTGTCTTTCCTCTCAACAGTCTAACCAAGTTCCTTAGATTTATTAATATTAACCTTACTGTGGGCCCTCCCTGGTGGCGCAGCGGGTTAAAGCACAGCACTGAGAATCTAAAGCCGCTTCCGCATGAGTTTGATTCCAGCCTGCCCCGGAGGAGACCACATGGTGTGGCAGACCTCTCCTGACCTGCCCAATGCTCCCCTCAGCAGTGTACTTCGTTGATCTGCCTGTTCTGTTCCCCACTCTGTCTCTGGTGAAGCCTCTCACCGCCCCTGAGCCTCTGGCCTGTACCCCAGTTCTGTATGCACAAATAAATAAATCTTTAAAAAAATATTAACCTTACTGTACTTTTTTGAATACCTTCTTTACTATCTGTTCTCCAATCCTTACTGACTTCCCCAAACCCCCAACCAACTCATATATTATAATTTTATGTCATCTTGCTCTCTTGTATTGATTGTTTATTCTTGTTACACGGATGCCACAATACTTGAAAACATACTGAAGATAAAACACATCTAATACTTTTCCTGCCCTCTTTCTTTTCTTGGGAGTTGCTTTTCCTTCATCTTAATGTTCCCTATTTTACCCAATCATTCTTTATAATGCTGGTTTTTGGGTTTGTTCATTCAATATATAAGGTATATGTAATTTTTGGTCTTATTCATGACTACTTGCTTTTATCTATACTCAGAGGAAATTTTTATCGGCTCTTTTCTGCCAATTTCTAATGGTTATTCCTTTACTTAAGTAGGAAAGAGGTATATATCTATATCTAGATATATTGATATCTCCAAGTTATGAAATCCTTTGGAAATATAAGGTATATGTAATTTTCGGTCTTATTCATGACTACTTGCTTTTATCTATACTCAGGAAATTTTTATGGGCTCTTTTCTGCCAATTTCTAATGGTTATTCCTTAAGTAGGAAAGAGGTATATATCTATATCTAGATATATCGATATCTCCAAGTTATGAAATCCTTTGGAAATACAATTCCTCTCATCACAGGGATGTGGCCATATCCTAGTTCATTTTATGCTTCTGCTCAGTGGTCCCTGGCATCATAATCCTGAAAAGGACTATACATGATGGCAACTAACATCATGCCAGCTAAAAGTCAGGGCTGAGCAGTGGATCTCAACAAATGTTCATATAAATACAACACTTTAGCCCAGTATTCACATTTTAAAAATCCCTCCCAACCCTCAATTCACTTCCATCACCAGGATGAATAACACAAACACGATTAGGAGAAAAGGGAAGAGGCTAATTTTATCATTCTTACACAAAATAAGATGCTGAACATATGTTGGACATATTCTAGATTTTAATCTAATGAACTCAAAATGGTAACTTGTGGAACCAGAATTATATTTGCAAACACTGTATATATCGAAGTAGTACAAATATCTTGAAGTCAAGGAAGTATGGTGTTTGTACATGGTTTATCCTCATTCTATCTAGACAATATATAAATGCAAACATATAATATGAAGTAGAAGCTATACTAAGTTATGAAAAGCAAATAGAATATACACTGTTTAGTCACACACACACACACACACACACACACAAGAACTGGAAAGGGACAAGCTGGAGGTACAAGTCTATGCTGAAAAACATTGGGAAAATCAAATATCAAAGGCTGAAAATGTCAAGGGCTAACATGAAATCAAGGTCTCCAGAGAGAAGATCGGAGTCCTGATTTAGAGCAAAGACTATACACAGGAAACATGGAGAAAGAGCAGGAAAAGATTTTAAAAAGTCAGCTTTTTGTATATAAATCACAACTGTGACTAGATGAAAGACTAAGCAGATGATAGTTTTCAAGAGATCATTAATATGTTGAGGTATTTATAATGCTCCTCAGTAAAGAAGGAAACAATTTACACTCAATAAGAAAATAATTTGGACCAGTTGTGGTAATTATAAAATTATGATATTAGACAAATTGTAAAGGGATAAAGAGGAAGCTATCCAGTCCGTAGCTGGTGATCAGCAGATCAGCAGCAGAAAGAAAGGCTCTTGCTTCAGTTCCACAAATTTCTGTTGAAGGCAACACCCCCAGTTTTGAGAGTTTAGAGAGTAACTCAATATGGTAAGTAATACGCAAGTAGATATATGAAATTGAATACTGGAATTGGTAGTTGCTAAAGACTCACAAGGCAGAAGAAAGCAGAAGTCCAATTACTGTTACTGGAACTGTGGGGAGTGGGGAGCGGCGTCAGAGTATGATAAAGTCAAATGCAACTACTTGTCAATAAGTAGCCTGTAGTAAACTGTATTTAGTGAGCATAGAACACATTATGCTAACATCTACACTTTTTTGGTTTAATGTAAATGATGTAAAATGTATAGCTGAAATTTATACTTGCCATACTAGAATGATAAGATACAATCTAAGGAAAAGAATAATGCTGAGCTAATTAAGGCAAAAAGCACAAAGTAATCAGAAGTCATTGTACTCTGAGGTTTTGAGGAGGGGAAATCTCTTCAAATGATGAGTGATGTTGAATTTTTCAGAAATAGTGGAAAAATAATACTGAAAGTACTGGGGACCAAAGGAGTTTATTATTGTGCACTCTGTCACAATAGATAATTTGATGTAGATTATCATTCCCCATGAACTACAACAGAAGACTAGATAGTCTTAGCTATCTAGCTACCTTATGTATCTCCTTTTAAACGAATTGGTGTCTTTTATTCCTGATCTGATGTACTCAGAAGGCCAAAAAAAAAAAAAAAAAAAGACTAACCACCAGTTTAGGTGTTTTATAACTTATATTAATCCACAAAAATAAAAATGTAATCATAATCATAATGAAATGCTGGTAAATAATTATTAAATATAAAAAGTAAAGTTTTATGAGAAAAGCCTCAGTAAAATGGATTGAATTTTTAAAAATTATAATGTGTATTCACAGAGTAACCCACATCAAAATGACCTGAAACAACAAATGTTGGTGAGGATATAAAGAAAAATGAACCCTCACACACTGTTGGTGGGAATGCAGACTAATCTAGCTCCCATAGAAAATAAGAGGTTTCTCAAAACATTAAAAATGGCACAATAGTCACTTTGACTATGTTCTTCCATCTCCTCTACTAGTTTTCATTGTATATGTCCTTCACCTCCTTGATTAGGTTAGTTGCCAAGTATTTGATTCTTTTTCATGAATTATAAGTGGAATTACTTCTTAATTTCTTTTTCTTCTCATTTATTGTATAAAAATGTAACAGAATTTTTACATGTTGGTTTTGTAACCTGCCATATTGCTATATATGTTTATTATTTCTAATCTAATAACTTTTTGGTGGGCTTTATAGTATCATATCGCCTGCAAATAATGAGTCTCATTTCTTTTCCTTTTATTTCCTATTGTTTGATTGCTCTAGTTAAAACCTCTGATACTAAATTGAATGGAAATGGTGACAATAAGCGTCCTCGTCTTGTTTCTAATCTTAAAGGGAAACTCAGTTCTTCACCACTGAACATTCTCTTGACAATAGGTTTGTGACATACAGCTTTTATTATATTAAGAGTGATTCTTTTAATCCTCAACTTGTTTAGAGTTTCTAAAAATGTGCATTAAGTCTTATCAAATGCTTTCTCTGTACCTAATGATATAATTTTTGTGTTTTGTAGATAGAGTATTACATCATATATATTGATTGATTCATGTATATAAACCATTTTTGCATCCCTGAGTTAAATTTCACTTGATCGTGTAATCCACTTGATCATGTAATCCACTTGATCATGTAATCCTTGTTGAATTTGACCTGTTAGTATTTTGTTAAAGGTTTTTCACATCAGTATTCATTAGGGATATTGGGTTATAGGTTTTATGTTCTCTTTGTCTGATTTCATTATTGAGGTCACATAGTGGACTAGGGAGCATTCCCTTTTCTTGGATACATTTTCACTTTATTTTTCAGTATTCTTTCTGTAACACCAGACCTATAGATATTGATTTCTCAGAATAATCTTCATAATATGGAACTTCAAAGAAACATTGAAATTCATGTACCAGTAATTGCAACCATGTCGGAAATCTCTCAGAACTTCTTTCCTTCTACCCTAATCTATTTAAAAATATAAAAACAATAATTTGAGAAGTTATATGCACCTTTATGTTTAGGACAATATGGTTCCTGATAGTCAAGACATAGGAACAGCCCAAATAGCCATCAAAGGATGAGTGAATAAAGAAACTGTGAAATATATTCTAAATAGAATACCACTCTATTTAAAAAGGTGAAAGGAAAGCTTGACCTTTTTCAACAACATAGATGGAATTTGAGGTCATTTGCTAAGTGAAATAAGTCAGAAAGTAAAAGATCATTACTAGATGATTTCTCTCATATGTAGAATATATTAACCAAAACAAATAAAAAACTGACAAATCACAGCAAAAGCAACTCCCAGACTCTAAGAAAAACATGGTCATGGGGCAGGGTGAAGGGAGGAGTGTTGGAGAAAAAGTTGGGGAGGTCAATTAGATCACAGGAATGACACTAGAACTTTGGAGGTGGGTGAGATGAGGCTTATATGCATATAGAGGTATGAGAGCTATACTCAGGACATTTATACAGTCTTCTAAATCAGTGACAAATAAATACAATTTTATTAAAAATAAATAAAAAAAACTCTTCCTTTTTAATATAATTGCTGGCAGAAATCTTGGAAGGAATCCATGCCATCCCGTTACCCCCCTCACTCACTAACCAAGCCTACTTTGTCTTTATTCTAGTATCTGTTAGATAGTCTCCATTGTAGACTTTCCCTCCAATGAGACATGCTTACTTTTTTTCTTGAACTACGTGTGTATCATATAGAACACAAACAAATTAATGATTTGAAAGCTTCATATAGTCATTTCTACATCCTAGCATAAACAGAATCATCATCAGGTACTTATTTGTTTGGAAAAGCCTGTAACTTATCCTCTGATTTTGAAAGCTAAAGACAGTTAGCTAAAACTGGTTAGAAATGCTAGGCAGACCAAGCAAATGGATTATCTGTCAAGATTCTCTGGTTAAATGATGATGAATTTTAATTTTTCTTACTCTTAGAATTCCTGGGAGTTGTTAAAGAAGTAATATTACTATTTACAGTAATGTTAAGAAGAAACATGGGCAAGAGAATAAAGGTAATCCTAAAGAAGGCAGGAGAAGTAGTTTGAGAAGTAATCAAAACATATCAATACCCACTGGAGAGTTTCTTAAACACAAGACTTCAGTTCTGCAAGTACATTGGGTGAAAGGGCTCAAAGTATAGATGCTTGAGCATGAAAAGGAATGTTGGGTTTAGATGTTTATAGATTTGTGACTTTGGGATGCCACTCTTGCTCTCCATATTGTTTTTCATTCTCCTTCTGAGTTATCTTTCTGTTTTTCCAGTGTAATAATAATTTCCTGACAAAGGAATTATGTTAAATGCAGGTCAAGTCTTTTTTTTTAACTTTCAAATATAAATCCTTCCACATCTTTAGTAGCTTTTGTTTGGTTCATACAACTTCCAGGCTCCCAACTGTATTAGATTTTCACCTTTCCCAAAAGTTTGCACTAGTTGAATCTATAACTGAAATATTTTCTCCCACCTCTGCATAACTACTATGGATGAAGTTTCAGTTTTAACCCAAGACAGAGTTTTCTTACCCCTCTTCATGTTGTGCTAGGAGATGCTTATTTATGCTCTCAAAGTGTGAATCTATACTGCCATCAAAACATATGTCATACTTTATCTATTTTTTTGTTTGTGAAGTCTTGTTCATCTATAAATTCATACCATCTATGTCAGAGTCTAAAATCTACTGGGTTTTCCATAGTATTTCCCAAGTAAGTAATTGAACAAATACTACAGCTGTTGGGGAAAAAATGAACTATATAATGTAAATCTGTCATAGATAAAGTACAATTCAGAACTTTTAGTAGATGTGTATATACAAATGTAAATAATTTTAGATATTTATAAAATATAATCACATTATAATATTCTATATCCTGCTTTTCTCACTTATAAATAGCATGAATTTTCAGACCACTGCTTTGAAAGTGATGTTATTTTTACTAGCTGCATAATATGCCATAGAAGGAATGTTCTAAGTTTTATTGACTAATTTCTCTTCTTTTAAAAATATTTCTATTTACGACAACATTGTTTTCAGCTCTAAAATGGTTCAAAAGCATAGGTTCACCATACCACACCCACCACAAAGATACCCACAATCTTCTACCACTTATTGGATACTTGTTTATTTCCAAATATTCACTACTCTAAAGAACTCTACTTATCTATACTTGCAAACTTGCCTACTTGTCACCTGAAGATCCATGCCTATGGGTGAATTTGTTAATATCTTGGACTTAAGAATTTAATAGTAAACATATGGAGTAAAGTCTCATTTTGAACATTTTGTACCCAATTATTACTAAGGATATAAAAGGGTGAGACATTGAGCAAGTAACTGTGTGTCATGTTCCCAGTTTTTGCAAACAGCTGCCTTAAAACGGGAAGAACATTAAACACTTCTTTTAAAAATTCAGTCATGAAAACATTTGTTTCTATGCTGGAAAATTATAAAGCAATTTTACAAGGATGAACAGAAAGCTCAGATAGCACTTTTGGAATTCAATAAAGGAGTAACTTTTTACTTTTTGTTCCTAGAGAGAATAAGAGAAAAGATTCCTTTTACTATAAATAAGTGCTGAAATTTTTACACCTAAAGCATTTGTAGTAAAGAAAAACTACAGAAAAACTCATTTGCACAGGCACTTTTCTAAGGATTTAATTTTGCTACTATTTCCAATATTGCCAGCCTAAATGAAAGTCTCTGACCTCTGACATTGTTTTCTTCATGATGAAAGTGAATGTGATGTGTACTTTCCTTTGCTTTAAGAATTTCTGGAATCTTTTTTACTAAAAAGGGAGTCAAGGTGTTTTCTAACTCTGAAGTAGGATTTGTTTAAATGAAAGGAAAGAGGTATCAATACATCACTGTTTCTGCCCTTGTTCTACATAATAAACAATTGCTAGGTAAACTATTTAACTTCCATGTTCTTATCTGTAGAATGAGGATATTTTTAATCATTTCACAAGATGACTGTCCAGATTAAATGATGCAGCATGCTTCAAAATAGCCTACTTATTACCTGAGCACAGAAGGGGTCACCTGCAGTTTTGCAGAATGACTTGAATTTCTAGGAGATTTTGTTTTTCTCTTTATTCATTCCATGTCAGAATTTGGTATTCATTATTCCTTTTTGGCCCTGGGGATATTTTCCTTCCTAGTGTTCAATATCTGATTGTTAATGCTTCTTAATTTTTAAAGAAAAGTTCCAATTCTTTCCAATTTTAATTCCTAGCCCTTATGGTTTTGCAGAAGCAAAAAGACTTCTACAATGCATATTTTCTCTTCTGGACAACTTATTTCCTGTAATCCACTCATGCTGGTGATCCTGTTTTCTCCTGCTTCTGTAGCACAGCTTATTTTGAAAAACCAAGGGAAATACCCTATTTTCTGCATTCTGGTTTAATGGCTGCAGCCTTGCTTCCCATTCTATGTTTTTATTTTTAATACTGAGGGGAGCACTGACTGTTCTGTCTAAGTAGTTAAAAGTGTCTCTCTTTAGTTGATCATTTTGCTATATTCTTCCACTTCAGTCATTCTTATTCCCTTACTACTTAATGGTTTTAATTTTAACATAGCCTCTTTTTTATATCTTCCTTTTTTAATCCTTTTAGTTTTATACTTATATTAGATTAAAAATTTAGCTTTTTATGTTTAACTGGGGTCATAAAATAAGACAAAACAGAAGTCAAATAACTAGTTCAAAAAAAGACACTTTAGAAAATATAGTACAAATCCACCACTTGGGAGTGTCTCTCGAAACAATTTCTAATATAATAATAACCTCAGAGTAAACAATTTCCGTTTTCATTTTTAGTTTATTATTTTCTTACTCATGTAATTATTTAAAGTAGGATTCTGACATTACTGAACTAGAATTTATTTTGACTCTAGTAATATACCCTGTGCAAGATTAACAGGCTCTTCTTTTTTAATGCATTCATATGATTTTTATAAAACTCTTGTTACATTCTAGTAATCTGAGCTCGAAATTAGATACCAAATTATATGAAGGCATGGACTATATTTATTTTAGTCTTGCATTTACATAATCTTGGCGTGTACTAAGTTGCATTAATTAACCTGTTGAATGAATGGATTAATAGACCCACTAAAATGAAATTTTTCTCCATGGTGTATTCAAACATGATCTAAGACTCAAATAAGAATTAGTATGAAAAATTTTTTAAACAAAATGCTTTGAAACTAAGATAAATTCTTTTTATTCATTAAAAATAAGCTTTTAGTTAGTACACATTCTGTGCCAAACTTAGTTACTACTAAATGTGGACCATCAATCATTTAAGATCAAACCGGTCAAAAGATCACAAATATAGGCTAGAGATGCCAACAACACAATAGTGGTAGAAGATTTTAACACTCTACATACAATTAAGGCTAGATTAACAAAAAGAGAATGAAGAAGGGAACAATAGGCTTAAATGATTAATTAGCTCAGATAGGCTTAATAATCTATACAACAATCCACCCCAAACAACAAAATATATATTTTTCTCAAGTACATGTGGAATATTCTCAAAAATAGACCATAAATTGGGACAAAAGTAAATTTTCAGTAAATATGACCACTGAAATCATACCAAGCATTCTTTCTGATCAAACACTATAAAACTAAACATCAACTAGAAAAAATAAAACTAGAAAAACACGAACACCTGGGAATGAAATAACATATTTTTGAATAACTATGTAAGAGATCAGTGAAACCAAAAGTTGATTCTTCAAAGATAAACAAAATCAATAAAGCTCTGACTAACAAAGAGGAGAAAAAGATTTTAAGTTTTTTAAAGTTAGAAATAAAAGGGGAAATTGTTATAGATGTGACAGATTGCAAGAGATTACTACAAACAACTATTTGCCAACAAATTTGACAATCTGAAAAATGGATAAATTTTTAGAACAACATCTGAATTGTATTTTTCTTCCTGAAACAGGAAGAAACAGAAAAATCAAATAGATCAAACACAACTATGAAAATAGAAACAGTAATCAAAAATCTCCCCCAAAATAAAGGCCCAGACCAGATGACTTTACCAGTGAATTGTATCAAATCTTTAGAAAAGAACTTATCCCAATTTTATTCAAACTGTTAAAAAAAAATCAAAGAAAGAATACTTCTAATACATTATAGATGCCAACATTACCTTAATGCCAAAGTTTGAAAGCACATTACCAAAAATAAAGAATGAAAGAAAAGAAAACCATAGATCAGTATCACTGATTAATATAGATGTGCAAACAAAATTCTAGCAAATAGAATCCAAATAGCAAACAGAATATTAGCAAATAAAATTCAAATATATTACAATATATGCAATAACACATTACAACAAAATACTGGCATATACAATTCAACAATATATTACAAGGTTTACACATCATCATCAAATGAAATTTATTCCAGGAATGCAAGGTTGTTTTAATGTAAATGAATCAATTATTGTGATACCTTATATCAACAAAAGAAATTATTTAAGTCCAGACAATATCAATAGGTACAGAGAAAGGGATTGACAAATGGCAGCACTCATTCATGATTTAAAAAAACTAATGAAATCAGAATAGAAAGAACCTGCCTCAACATAATAACAGCCATATATCACAAACTTAATCCAATGTTACATGATGTGATGAAAAACTGAAAAGACTTTTCCTTTAAGATCAGTACATGACATTATACCCACTGTTTCTACCACTGCTAGAGGCTTTAGCTAGAACAAATCACACAAGAAATAAAAGAATCCAGGCTGGAAAAGAAGAATTAAAACTATCACATTATTTGCTAATGATATCATACTATATTTAGAAAATCCTAAATTTTACTAAAAAGCTATTGGTACTATAAATAATAAATGAATACAATAAAGTGCACAAGCTACAGAATTCAACAAAAAGTTCGTTGAATATTTATGTAAAAATAATGAGTAGGAAGAAAAAATTAAGAAAACAATTGCATTTACTATTGTATCAAGAAGAATTAAAAACCTAGTAAACCTAGTGATTTTTTTATTTGCCTTTCTTTTAAAAAATTTATTATATACTTTTATATCATAGTTCACTCTCAGGTAGAATCTCTGTAAAATCACCACCACTGGGACACAGTGGCCAGTCCCCATAATCTCTTGTGCTCATCCCTCCCATATCTTGATCTCCCCCCCAACCTCCCCAGATGATGTCTCAGATTGATAGTTTGCCTGCTTTTTTTTTGTCTTTAATCCACTTCGAGTTGATTTTTGTGACTGGAGTGAGGCAGTGATCTAGTTTCATTTTTTTTGCATGTAGCTTCCCAGTTTTCCCAGCACCATTTGCTGAACAAATTTTCTTTGTTCCATTGTATCTTCTTTGCTCCTTTGTCAAAAATTAGGTGTCCATAAACTTGTGGGTTTATATCTGGGTTTTCTATTCAAATCCACTGGTCTGTATGTCTGTTCTTATTCCAGTACCATGCAGTTTTGATTTTTTATACTTTGTAGTATAGCTTAAAGTTTGGGGTTGTAATGCCTCCATTTTGTTTTTTCTCAGACATGAGGGTTTTGTCTATTTGAGGTCTTTTGTTGTTCCTCCTTTAAGTGAAATCATCTAGTATTTTTCTCTTTCCTTCTGAGTTATTTACTGAGCATAATCCCTTCCAGCTTAACCCAGGATTCTGCAAATGGCATGAGTTTATCTTTTTTAATTGCTGAATAGTATTCCCTGCGCATGTATATATACCACATCTTCTTGATCCATTTATCTATTTTGAGGCATTGAGGTAGTTTCCATAGCTTAGCTATGTAAATAGTGCCACAGTAAACATAGGAGTGCAGTTTCCTTTCAAATTAATGTTTTGTGACCTTCAGGTAGATTCCTAACAGTAGAATTGCTGGGTTGTATGATAGCTCCATTATCAGTAGTTTGAGGAAACTCCACACAGTTTCCACAGTGGTGGGACCATTTTGCATTCCCACTGTCAGTGTAAGAGGGTTCCTTTCCACCATATACTCCCAAGCATTTGTTGTTGCCAGTAGTTTTTTTTTTTTAATATGTACCATTCTCACTGGTGTAAGGTGGTATCTCAGAGTGGTTTTGATTTGCATTTCTCCAACTGAACATTTTTCCATATACCTTTTGGCCATTTGTATTCCATCTTTGGAGAAGTGTCTTTTTAGTTCTTTGCCCATTTTGGGGACTGTATTGTTTGCTTTGTTTTGTTGAGTCATGTGAGTTCTTTGTAATTAGTCCCTTATCAGTTGTGTGGAGTATAAATATTTGGTAGGCAGTGCCTTTTTGCTTTGATTATTGTCTTCTTTACTATAGAGAAGATTTTTAGCTTGATGTAATCCCAGCTGTTTACCTTTTCCTTCAGGGATGAGCCTTTAAAGATGTGACTGAAATGTATGTCTTAGAGTGTTTTGCCTATGCTTTCTTCTCTCTCTCTATTTTTTAAATATATGTAAAGTTTATTTTTACATCATTTTGTACATTTTTCCATCTCACTTGCAATCCCCTTGGGCTTCCCATCACCAAATCACCCCTGTGCCATCACCATAGTCCAGTGCTTTTCCCTCCCCCCCCACTGTTTTTGATCCCATTCCCCACTCCACCCCCACAAAATGTCTCCGGTATATAGCTGTTCATCATTATCATTATTTTCTCACCTGTTCCATTATATTCCTGCTATGAGAGAAACCATCTGGTATTTTTCCTTTTCTTTCTGGCTTATCTCACTAAGCATGATCTTTTCCAGCTCCATCCAAGTTGCTGCAAAAGACATGTGTTTCTTTTTTTTGGTTGCTGAGTAATATTCCATTGTGTATATGTACCACATCTTTTTAATCCAGTCATCCATTTTGGGGCATTTGGGCTGTTTCCATGTCTTTCCAATTGTGAATAATATGCTTTCTTCTATATATTTTACAGTTCCAGATCTTATATTCAAGTCTTTTATCCATTTTAAGTTGGTTTTTGTGTATAGTGTGAAGCAGTAGTCTAGTTTCATTCTTTTGCTTGTGAGTATGTGGAATCCACATGTGTTTCTGTGATTCCATATGAATTTTAGCATTGTTTGTTCTATTGCTTTGAAGAATGCCATTAAGATTTGTATCAGAATTGTGTTGAATCTGTAAATTGCTTCTGTTACGATGGTTATTTTGATAATGTTCATTCTTCCAATCCATGAGCAGGGGATGGCTTTCCATTTCTTTGTGTCTTATTTCTTTTAACAATGTTTAAAAAAAAAAAAAAAACTTGTGTCAACCACGGATGTGAAGAATTTATACAGCCACAACCACAAGACTCTTAAAATATATAGAGTTCTATGTTCACTGAATTAATTTAAAAAGAGAAAGTTTGGGTCCTCAGTCAGTGAAAAGAATGGAGATGCTGGTGGTGATAACTCCAGCCTGTCATCTCCCTTTCCTGAAAAGCGGAGGATTTAAAAAGAGTCCTCGGCCAAAGCCCAGACTTTCCAGTCAGTCCAACCCTTGAATTCTGGCTGCTGGGAAACAAGAGTGCTCCTCAAAACACTTCCCCTCTACTTCCACCTTTGCCTGTCTGTGCTGGGGGAGGGAGAGTTTCCAAGCAAGCCTGACTCATACTCAAGTTGCTGCTTAGAAAGAGTCCTAGACCTCAGGTTTTCTGGGCTCCTGAGCTCAAAAGATATGTAGGAAGTTGATGCCCTCTTCCTTGGGACATTTGGCCAAACTTGTCCCCTCAGCTCTCCCCTGTGGGGTATATTTTTAGGGCATGTCCACCCAGACAGCCAAGTCAGCTCTGTCATTTAGCAGTGTGTTGATTTGGAACAGGAGATTTGGTTAACCAGTCTGTTCCCTGGCCTGGAGGCTGCAGCCACCCTCAGGCCTGGGTCTATCCAGTAGTAGCCAGGAAACCACAGTGGTGTGACAAAGGGCAGAGATGGAGAAGGTCTTCTTGGGGCCCTCTTCCCTTCCCACATTCTCAGCCAGCTTCTGAGCAGGCTGCAAACTTCCTGCAGGACTTCCAGCTGTGATGTGACTCAGGGCACAAGATAGCCTAGCTCACTGCTCTGTCCAATCCCTGTAAAAAGGCCAACTTTCCTTTTTGCTTGCCTCTCCCTTTCTGGTTTGAGCTGCTGCTGGTAGCACTGGAGACATGGTGGGTTGGGAAGGGAAAGGACTAAAAAAAAAGGGCAGAGAAGGACTATAGGTTTTTCTGTGTGGGGGGTCCCCAAGGAAACCAAAGACTTGAGACCTAACCTGGGAGTCCCAAGTCCTGAGGCTAGTTTCCTTCTCTGTATACTGAAGGGAATGTCCCTGCCCAGTCCACAGTGGGGTGTATACGTGTTAAGCATGTGTTGACACAGCAAATGCAGGCATCTGCCAGCTGACAGAAGACCTGGCTAGGACCCCACTTTAAACTGTGAAGTGCTGTGTTGTCCTGAGTAAAACAAAAAATCAAAAACCACTGACGTATGGAGTAGTTTTTATTGGGATGGAAAAAATGGGAAGTAGTCATTTCTCAGTTGGATTGCAGTTTAATTGCCTCTGGATTTAGTACAATGAATTGTTGTACAATGATGAGAAAATTCTGAGTCAGTGATCCGGAGAGACACAGGATGGTTTTGCTCCGCTCCTGGTTCCATCTAGTTAATCTTCCCTGAGTGTGATCACGGGAGAAAAATGATTTACCTGAGAAGATAGGACCCATTTAAAAGAATGACCTGAATCTCATCCTGCATCCACAGTTTGGTCATAGTTCACCACTCTCTGAGCTGTCACTTATTCCTGCTTTACAGGAAAACAATCCACTGAAACTCTCCTCACAAAGTTATTATTGACCTCTGCATGCCAAATCCAAAAGACTATTTTCAGTCTCCACCTGATCTGTCAGCATCATTGAACTCTTTGGCTATTCTCTTTGTGTGCTTCTAGCGGTCTTCTCTTCTTCTCCCTGGTTTTGAGGACAGCTTTCTCACATCTGTCCTAGCATTATGTCGTTGTTTCTCTTGAAAACTTCTTCGCTATCCAGCCATTCCCAGCTCTTCTCATAAATGTCCTTTAGGACTTCCATCTTCAATTGCCACCCACAAGGAAGGCTCCCATATTTTTATCTCCAGTCAAGATTTCAACTCGAAGATTTTTTGTTTTATTTTGTTTTTAATTGCAATCGTTTATTTTTACACCATGCTGTGCCTTTTTCCATCTCAGTTGTAATCCCCGTGAACTTCCCATCACCAAACACAGGCACGCAGAAGGAGGGTCATGGGAGTGTATTTCAGTCCTTTCTTAAAGAAAAGACAAAAGAACATTCAGGGCCCTCCCTGTTGGCGCAGCGGGTTAAAGCACTGCACTGAGAAACTAAAGCCACCTCCCATGAGTTCGATTCCCGCCTGCCCCAGAGGCGACCACATGGCGAGGCAGACCTCTCCTGACCGGCCCGCTGCTCCCCTCAGCAGTGTACTTCGTAGATCTGCCTGTTCTGCTCTCCACTCTGTCTCTGGTGAATCCTCTCACCCTCCGCATCTCTGGCCTGTACCCCAGTTCTGTACGAATAAATAAATAAATCTTAAATAAAAAAAAAAAAAAAAGAACATTCAAGTACTGAGAACCTGTGCAAATGGGGCTTCTGGAACTGACAGTGTGTTGTGAGTTCTTGGGGAAGGATCAGGTCAAGAAACTTGCCTTGATAAATGAGGCAATTTTTTGTGACAGGGGACAAAGAGGAAGGTTTATTATTTTTAATGCCCTAAAGCCCAAGACCTGATATTTAAAGGAGACCTGTCTAATATTAAAATTATTTCCATGCTTCAGGGGTAGAGTGGGGAATGGGATCAAAAATGGGGAGGGGGGAGTTTATGGGACTATGGTGATGGCACACACACAAAAAATTATCTCCATGCTCAAAAAAAGGTATACACACTCCTGGTTTCAGACCAGGAAGATAACATGTTGGTTATTTCCTGTTTCCTACTCTGTGACCCATGGCATGTTAGAAGGGTAGAAAAAACAAAACCCAGGATGGACGGACAGCTACCAGACAGGGGAAAGGAACTGATGAGAAGGGGTCACTTTTTGTCCTTTCCAGCTCAGCTTATAGTCTAATCTCAAACTTATTATAGTGCCTCAGATACAGTTTCGTATTAAGCATTTACAGACTTCCTAAAACAAAAGTATACTTCTTTAAAATCTTGGTCACGTTCTAGTAGCTAGCTTCCCTTAACCTTCAGTTTTACCCTGACTTCCAGTCCACGAACCTCGGCGAACCATACGCGTGAACTTGGGCATCTCTGGAGGGAAGCCCAGGCCTGGCTCCAAATGAGATGTGGGCATCTGTGGCTGAGAGAAGGAGAGGAGGAAGCTGCTGGAGTCACCACCTGGCACCAGAGGCCACGAGGACAGGCTGAAAGGACATGCCCAGTTTTAACTCATTGCCTTTCATTCCAAATTCACCTTTCCTCTGATGTTCCTTACCTTAATTAATGATAACCACATCAGTGATTTGATCTGTGGTCTTGAGTTCTATTACACATTCATTATCAGTCACAAAAGTTAGTCTTTTATACTGCCAAAGTATATTTTGACCATAACTGCTTGTTTTCTTCTTCCTCTATCTTAGATCTCAAGCAGCCATACTGAATCAACGACAGCCCGTGAAGAGTGGTATATTTTCATTATTGGTATATGTACATACCTTATTTATTTGGTCTCATTTATCTCTAGTAAAATTTAAATATCAATGGACCCACCTCAACACCCCATCATCCCTACCATATAGTATTTCTCATTGAACATTTCAAGCACTGTCTCTCTGACACTATTACAAAATCTTTTTTTCTCTTCAAAATCTCATATGGTTCCAGAGAAAATACTGAAAACCAAAATTTGACCAAATCACTACCCTGTTAGCTCTCATTCAGGAAAAACTCTTGATTTGTCTTTCAGTGTTCTGTGACTCTGTCTCTGTCTGGATTCAGAAATCCTCATCTTTAGTTTGTATGTTGCAACCATACTGAATTTCTAACTCTTTCAACAGCACAGGCTAGTTCTTACTTCATGGACTTCAAACGCATTTCCCTTCTACCTGGACTGCTATACCTGGACTCAAACACTTCTAGATTTCAACTTAAGGAATAAACCCTCCTGGATGTCTTACAAATCCTGTAGGATTTGTCACAAAAGGTTAAGTCCATTTATTATATTCTTGCCTTCTATATGACATATAACATTCATTAACTTATGTTTATAATTCCTCCTAGACTGTATGCTCATTGAGATAAGAAACACTGGATAATTTAACCCACAATGAATCCCAAGAAGTTATCAGAGTCTTTGACACCAGTAAATATTTAAATGTTTTATTAAATGCAAAAAAGAAGGAAGATCAATGTGGAGTTAACTATAATATGTGGAATTAACTATCATGTGTATTTAGTAGTTTCTATGTACATAGAATCCAATTGTTTTGACTAGCTCAAAGAACAGATGAAAGACTAAACAAACAATAGTTTTCAGGAGACACAACTGTGTTGGGATCTTTCTAATGCTCCTTGGTGAAGAAAAAAATGATTTATACTCAATAAGGGAGTAATCTAGACCAATTGTGATAACCATGAAGTTATGATATTAAGCACCTTAGCCATAGCAATTGTGAGGGCAAAGAGAAAGCTATTTACTCTGTGGCTGGTGATCAACAGCAGAAAGACAGGATCTTGTTTCTGTCCCACAAATTTCTGTTGAAGACAACACACCCAGTCTTGAAATAGTCACTGATTTAGAGGAACTCAGGATGGTAAGTAATGCACAAGTAGAACATATGGAACAGAATACTGGAATTTGTAGATGACGCTGATAACAAGCATAAATCCAATTACTGGAAGTGGGGTGGGAGGTGGGGGGAGTGAATCAGAGTATGAAGGAATCACATTCAACTTTTAGTGAATAAGCAGCCAGCAATAAATATTTATGTGAACAAGCATGTTATACTGATATCCATACTTTACAGGTTCAGTGTCAGTGGTGAGTTTGCAAATGTGTAGCTTAATTGTTTACTGGATATTCAAACTAATAAGAGGAAAAAATCTGAGAAAAAAGGTCATATTGAGTTAATCAAGAGTATAAAGGAGTCATACATGGGGTTTTGATGGGGGAAATTCTTCATGAACTACAGCAGAAGACTAGCCAATGTAACTGCTTATTCTATGATTGGTTGAGCCTTTTAAAAAAGGAACATTTGAACTTGAACTTGCACAACATTACAAAGAGACTGTATCTTAGGCACATTAGGAAAATACTGATATTCTCTACAATTGGGCTGTGGAAAGGTAGGTAAGGAAAAGGCAGGATGTTGTTCCATGGTTTATATAATACCACTATAAACTGCAATTTATAGGTAGTGACTTAGCACAGCAATATAGAAGATTATTTTATTTTAAAACTCTAGATGCTTAGGTAAAATGAATGGGACTATGAGCATAATGACTTTACTGACAAGCCCAAAATATGTTCCAAAATCCAAGGCAAGTCCCCACTTTCCTTATCTATTCCTCTCCCTTGTTTTCATGTTATGCACAGACCCATATAAAAATGTCACAGATTTCCCATCAAATTATCTTCTAACTCACAGGGTAAGTCAATTTTTTTTACAACTTCAGTTGCCTCCAAACGTTCTCTTAGAGGTGCTCTGTCCTGTACTGTGTGTTATAAACCTGAAAGATAGGCTGAGGTAAGACCTCTCTTTTTTCGTCCTTCACCAAGAAATAGCACACTAAGCCTTTCCAAATAGCTTTATTGAAGCATAATTGATATATATGCAAAGCAGTGCATACCTTATGTTCAATTTTTTAGTTTTGATATGTGTATATTTGTGAAAACATCAACATAATTAAGACAACCAACATATCCATTATCCCCCAAGATTTCTTTATAATCACCACCTATTGTAATCCCTTCTCCCACTCCTCTTTATCTATCCCTAAAGCAACTACTACTTCTTGGCACAATCTGTTACCTTGTATTTTCTGAATTCTATATAAATAAAATCAATAAGTATAAATTTAGCACCTATCAACAGCTCATTTCTTTTTAATTATCAAGTAGTATTCTGTTGCTTGTTACCCATTCATGTGTAAGTCATTGAATCAACATGTTACCATCTCTTGGAGTTTACGTAATATAAAAAAAAAAAAAAAACCACTGAGTGCCCTCCCTGGTGGTGCAGCCAGTTAAAGCACAGCACTCAGAAGCTAAAGCCACTTCCGCATGAGTTCGATCCCCGCCTGCCCCAGAGGTGATCCACATGGCGTGGCAGACCTCTCCTGACCCGCCCGCTGCTCCCCTCAGCAGTGTACTTCGTCAACTGGCCTGTCCTGCTCCCCACTCTGTCTCTGGTGAGTCCTCTCAATGCCCCTGCACCTCTGGCCTGTACCCCAGTTCTGTATGCACAAATAAATCTAAAAAAAACAAAAAACAAAAAAACCCACTGAACTGTTTTTTAAAAGGAGGGTTGCATTATTTAAATTTCCATTGAAGATATCAGAGAGATCCAGTTCTTCAATACAGAAGGAATAAAAAGTATGAGAAGCTGCCAAACCGTATAAGTTGAAAGAAGCTTATGTATTCAGTCAACAAGTGTTGACTGAATTAAGTGAACTTCTCCTTGGAAGACTGGAGATGCTTCTTTAATTCCTTATTCTGACCAAACACATAGCCCTGACAATATTTACACTGCAGTGAGCTATTTTATGCCCATTAAAAAAAATATTTAAAGAGCAAGTTTATTAGGGAAAGGGGCAGAGGAGTAAAGGACATTTGCATAGACACAAGTGGGCAGGAAGAGCTGCCAGAAGAGACAGGCTTGCTGAGAGAGGCCTGCATGGCTGCAGGTGGGCGGCCTTAGGAAAGCAGCTTCCGCTGAGGGAGTCAATGAAGAGAAGTCCTGGCAGGTCATGGGCAGGCAGGAGGCTGTTGCCCTCAGAGGGAGAGACTGGGTGGAGAGAAGCACCTGCTTAGTCATATGTGGGCAGAGGACTGCTCTTATGCCCATGTTTTTTATTTTTTAAAATATCATAGTTTATTTTTACACCATTTTGTGGCTTTTTCCATCTCAGTTGTAATCCCCGTGGGCTTCCCAAAACCTAATTACCCATGTGCCATCACCATAGTCCAGGGCATTTCCCCCATTTTTGATCCCATTCCCCACTCCACCCCCATAGAATGTCTCTGGTATATAGTTGTTCATTATTATTATTTTTTTCCCCTGCTGGTCCTTTATGCTTCTGCTATAAGTGAAACCAACTGGTATTTTTTTTTTCTTTCCGGCTTATTTCACTAATCATGACCCCTCCAGCTCCATCCATGTCGCTCAAAAGGCATGAAGTTTATCTTTTTTATTGCTGAGTAATATTCCATCGTGTATATGTACCACCTCTTTTTAAACCAGTCATCTACTTTTGATGCTCATGTTTTTTAGGCCTGTAATTTTTTTTAAGTCACTTTTTTTTTTAAAGATTTATTTATTTGTGCATACAGAACTGGGGTACAGGCCAGAGGCTCAGGGGCAGTGAGAGGCTTCACCAGAGACAGAGTGGGGAACAGAACAGGCAGATCGACGAAGTACACTGCTGAGGGGAGCATCGGGTGGGTCAGGAGAGGTCTGCCACACCATGTGGTCACCTCCGGGGCAGGCGGGAATCGAACTCATGCGGAAGCGACTTTAGATTCTCAATGCTGTGCTTTAACCTGCTGCGCCACCAGGGAGGGCCTAGGCCTATAATTTTTTATGCGTATTTTCTCTTAAATCGCTTGGGACATGATTTAATCATCTCATAAAGAAGAGTTTGCTGATTACTCATTCCTGTCTTCCAGTTGATATACTCATGTCATCTTTTGAGTCTACACTCATTATTGCTATCACATATGTTTCTCTTACTTAAATTTGAATTATTTTGAATGAAAATTATGTCTTATTAATTTTTAGTTCACCATTTATAGAATATGTGATAGCCATTGCAAATGCTATTGCTACTCTCCTTCCCATTAAAATAGAAATAGAAATGCAAGTGTTGTCTCTAGACACCCCCTGCAAAAATTATTCATTGGCACATTTGATTATGGACATACTTGTAAAAAGTTGTTGTTATTTTAAAACATCATGTATGTTCTACCAATTTTGCATAGGTGATTTTGGACATAATTGAACTATAAAGCAATTGTTATTTTTATTTTGTTTCTGATATATTACCTCCCCCCAACATACAGATTTAAAATATTCTATTCAACAACAGAATACGATTTAATATTCCCTTTATTTTTATGAATCTGTGGTTAATGTTTTTCAATTTCCCTTGATTCATATCCCCCTATCGAAGGGAATCTTGCTTTCTCAGTGACTTCCCTTTTTTGGTTGACTCCACCTCCAAAACATAGCCTTTTTCTTTTTGTGTGGAAGTAACTTGATTTTTAGAGTCCTTAGTGATCCTCTTCCTCAGAAAAACATTTCTAGGAAATAATAGAAGATTAAGAAATCTAGACTTTGGAATGGATAGCCTCAACATGTTGCTATCCGACAACACTGGAACTTCTGGTAAGAATTTCTCATTTATTCTACACTTGCTCTTAAATGACAATGGCATTTTATGATTGTCATTGAATTGGACTTAGGGAGATTAACATCAGAAGGGTAAGCAGTGGGGAAAGGAGCATTAATACCTCTCATCTGCCATGGATTCAAAGTTGCAGATATGAGGTAAGGATTCCATATTAGATATCAATTTTTTTTATACCAATTTTGTAAAACTGCTAGGAGAAGTTAAGTAAGGAACTGAAATGAACTGTACTGAGTGTGAAAACAATAACTATTAGAAAAGTGGGAATTGGAAGTTCATCACTTAGAGCAAATTTAAAATAACACTCTTGTGTGTTGAAAGCTGCCCCACAATTTATATGGGCTTGTTAAACTTATTTGGCATTTTAGCATTTAATTTAGAGTTGGGTTCAAGTAAGGGAAGAAGGAAAATAAACAAGAATGATAATAGCTTTAAAGAATGTATTATGCTGTATCTGAGGTTAATATGTGGGTTTTAAAAATTTAAACATTTAGATGTATGTTATCCCATCAACGTATTGCTCAGCTCCTTTTTAGCAGGTATATACCTGGGAAAATGACAGGGAAGGATAGAAACCTCTTGAAACTTACCATCTGAGAAGGTGGCTTAGATAGCTGAGGAGGTGCGACAAGGTAGCTGGGTAGTGCTCTGTGCCTGAAGGGAGAGATGCCCACTGCCACATTTCATCAATGTGTTTTAAAGTCTGCTCTTGTGATTCTTTTTCCATTCCCAGCTTTCTTCTAATCTCTCACCCCTGTTGCCTGTAAACATGGACATTTGCAAAGCTATTTCAGGGAAACTACCTGATCTTGTGTGCTTGCTATTTAGATGGAAGGGTTTTCTGCCTTGGATTGACTTTCTTAATCTCAAACTCTGAAGCCATCTGTCATCTCCAAAGTCATTTTGGAAAGGTGATCCTTTGTCCCTTTCTTTCTCACAGACTTGAGAAGATATTATCTCCATTTGAATCCCTTCACCGTCACTGTGATCTCAGTTCTCATCACTAGTTCTCTAGGTGAGTACTGGGCCAAATTTATTTGCAGTCTGGGCTCACTGAGATAAAAGTCATTAAAAGTAAGTAATTCTCCTGATGGCTAAGTAGCATCTCAAAACATGATCCATGGAGACAAAGGATGGGATATTAAAATAAGAGCCTAATCATGTGACATAAAGACATTAACCAAGTACTAGTGCAGTTCTCCAAAAGAATGTTCCACAGGAAGGAAAAAAAAATATTTTACTTAAAATTGGAAATATTGTCTAATTAAAACATTGGGACTAATACAGAAGATAAACCTCAGAATTATTGAAATGGAACAGAATTTTTGGAGCACTTTAAAACATTCAAATGCCAAAATTTATCTAAAAATGTATCGATGGAGGCCACAAGTTTCTGGGTTAGCAAAAATTAAAGACACAGTGCTAGCTAAAACATGGGGGAGGGGATGGGGTTTGGGAGGAGCAGGACAGGTGAGATTATTTTTAGTAGAATTGTGAGACTCTTTGTTCCCGTTCACGGATTATTGGGGGGCAGAACAGGCAGGGTGTCAAGGTAGGAGCAGCGTGGGCTAATGGAGATTCCTAGAAAGAGGGGAAAAGGTGGAAAAAGGGTGAGCGGGTGTGAGGAAGACACGGGAATCTGAGTTGGGTGCAAGTCTTCCTGCTCTGGCTTGAGCAGAGGTTTATTTTATACATTTCGAGCAAGCAGTGGGATGATATTAGCATATGAATTGGGCTGAGAGATCACTATCATCTTTTTTTAAAGAACAGTCTGGGGTCGTTTTGACCTTTAGTTGAGATTATAACATTTTTAAAATCAATCTATCAAGGTTAAATTAGGTACATAGATTTACAAAGTTTAAGGCTAATATTACTCTATTTACCACAGCGAAGATTAACCAACATAAAGTCCCTTAAACCTTATCTACTACTTAGCTTTTATTTTCATTGATACATCCTAGGGGGTAAAGTAAATTAAATTACAGTAAAGTTCTTTGAAAACATGTTAGAAAGTTTAAGTGAATTTTCTTGAAGTCTAGACAGTAGTCTAAAGACAAGATAGTAGAAAGTTTGAGTGGTTATTTAGAAACTGAGTAGAAGGCTGTGTGAGATAGTAGAGTGATGAGATTTTGGTTTTCCTCTGTCCAGGCAGTAATAGAGTGTGTTCCAGTATTGCCTCACTATTGACTTTGCAATAACAGCCGACTGTTTTTGTTTTTTTTTTTTAAGATTTATTTATATATTTATACAGAACTGAGGTACAGGCCAGAGATGCGGAGGGTGAGAGGATTCACCAGAGACAGGGTGAGGAGCAGAACAGGCAGATCTACGAAGTATACTGCTGAGGGGAGCAGTGGGATGGTCAGGAGAGGTCTGCCGCGCCATGTGGATCTCCTCCGGGGCAGGCGGGGATCTAACTCATGCGGAAGTGGCTTAATGCAGTGCTTTAGCCCACTGCGCCAACAGGGAGGGCCCCAGCCGACTGTTTTTACCAATCAGCCAATTGTAAGACCACTTTTGTCTTCAAGAGGAATTTCTCACCCTGGTGCAGTGGTTGTTTATCAGGACCAGGTAGCACCTTATGAGGCTGAGGCAATCCAATTGTAAACTGAAGGTTGCTCAGAGTATTTTGATATTATGAGGGAGGTCATAACATAAGTTAGCATGGAAAGTCTGACTTTTCAGAGCACTTCCATCTCTATCTGGAATATGTCAGTTGTAGAAGTTGCATAGCTTGTGTTATAGAATATAATCAGAAAATATCTCCACCTCAATTTCCATTTAGCAGATAGCTTTCAGTCAAGTTTTAACTAGTGTCTTAAAAAAATTCATGGCATTGGTGATGGCACAGGGGTGACTTCGTGATGGGGAGCCCACAGGGATTACAACTGAGATAGAAAAAGGCACAAAATAATGTTAAAACAAACTATAAAAAAAATCATGGCATTTTGCATATATATATATATATATATATCTTTTTTAAAAATCCTCATCATCAACCTTCTTTCTATTGATCTTAGGATTTTGAAGAATCTTAGGCAGCTTGTTCCTAATTTAAATAGTCAACTCTCCATAGAGATGATATAAACTGACTTAATGTCAGCCATAAAATAAAGTTATCACACAGTACTGAACTCCTTAGCTTTAACAGTCTTATAGTATTGCTTCATTTGAAGATTGTGATATCATTGTATTTGAATTCCTATGAAATAACTGTCTTCTATTGTTAGGTGGGACCAGGAATGTCTCTCATAGGTGACTCTGGAAGATAAATGATTGTAAAGAATAATAATTCTCTATTGCCCTTTGGATCTTGACCAATTGCTGCCTTTATCCCCTATTGCAGGAGGAACAGAGAAGAAGCTGAGGCTAGTGGGTGGCGAAGACAAGTGTTCTGGAAGAGTGGAAGTGAAAATTCAGGAGGAATGGGGAACTGTGTGTAATAATGACTGGGACATAAGTGAAGTCTCTGTGATTTGCAGGCAGCTAGGATGTCCCACTGTTATCCAGTCCACTGAATGGACTAATTCCAGTGGAGGCTCTGGGCCTATCTGGATGAATCATGTTTCTTGTCAAGGGAATGAATCATTTCTCTGGGACTGCAAACATGATGGATGGGGAAAGCATAACTGCACTCACCAACAGGATGCTGGAGTAACCTGCTCAGGTAAACTTGCCTAAGTCAGTCTCCACGTGAAATGCATTGTGAGAAAAAATGTATAGATGGGATAGAAAAGTGTGGGCCCTCCCTGGTGGTGCAAAGGGTAAGTTTACAGCACTGCAAGCTGGCTGCAGTCTCTTCAGTGTGAGGTCGATCCCAGGCCCTGGAGGTGACCCACGTGGTGCAGCACACCTTTCCTGTTTCATGTACTTCATTGATCTGCCTGTTTTGCTCCCTACTCTGTCTCTGGTGAACCCTCTCCCCGCCCCTGCTCCTCTGGCTTGTACCCCAGTTCTGTATGCATAAATAATTTTTTTAAATCTTAAAAAAAAAAAAAAAAAAGGAGCCAGTTCCCTGCAAGCAATCTTAGCTACATATGAAATTACCCAGTCCGTAACTGAAAATCCATAGCACACAACACAAAACCCCGTATTTTTTCTAAAAAATGATTTGGCCATGACAGTGAGGAAGTCAATATAGCCAGTAATCCAACCACAACCTCCTCTTGTACATGGAAATATAAAAATTTTTTAAATATTTATTTTATTTATTTATTTACAAGAGCTGGGGTATAGGCCAGAAGTGTGGAGGGTGCGAGAATTCACCAAAGACTGGGTGGGGAGCAGAACAGACAGATTGGCTGAAATACACTGCCAAGGGGAGCAGCTATGTGGGTCAGCTCCCTGGCTGGGGATTTAACTCAGGCCACAGTGGCTGGCAATAACTTCATAGCACTGAGACTTAAACCCCAATGCTAGGGGTTAAAACCCCTACCAAGGAGGCCTGTGCATGAAAATATTACAATATCTAAATTAATTCCATTTCCCATTTCCAGGAGACATGCTGCTTTCATTCATGGACCCATAAATTATTCCCCTTTAACTGATCATCTATCTATCAGTCAACTGTATTAAGAATAAACAATCCTAACACTAACATTTCCTTTTTTGTTGGGCAAAGATGTTTCAAAAAGTATAATGATTTTTCCAGTGTACAGTGTTATTTACCCCACTTATACAATTGCTCTGATTTATAAAATATTTCATAAGTTTTTTATCAGTTAACCTTACAATAAATCACAGTCATGCATCAGACCTGCTAACGAATCCCAAGATCATATTTCTGACCCATTCAGATTCCTGGGCTTCCTTTTCTCCTTGCATCTTTCACTGATCTTTATGCAGAACTTGCAGCCTCTCTAAGAGACCATCTCCTTCATAGGACTGATTTTACACTGGACTAGTCTCTGCCCAGGCTTTGTGTTATGAGAACTAAACTGGCTAGTACCAGAAAAATATGCTGGATTGAAACTAAGCTATTTTTTGGAGCACATTGTTAAGTCTCTAAATTTCAGTTTCTGAATCTCAGATGAAGGCTACTGGTAATCTCGTATGTAATAGGTGTTTAAACTGTTCCTTCCTCCTGTCTCACTACTGTCTGTTATCTTGACAAATCAGTTTTCACTCTTCTTCTTTGTCTCCTTCCCTTCTTCTCCTCCTCTTCCTCCTACTTCTACCTTCTTTTTTTCTTTATTGTTAATTATTATGTAGTGCCAGAGAGTAACAACAGTAACATCTAAGTTCTTCCCGTATTTACCATTGTCTAGAGAGCTGACTTCTTATAATAAAACATCAGTGTAATGCAGCTGACTCTTGTTTGTTTTTTAACTCAGAATGTGCTCTCTCTAATTTGCGTTTTGAAGTATAGGTACATAAAGTCCCAGTGGGTGCACATTAAAAGGAAGAATGCATGGCTGCTGAATTCTGAGATTCTCACTTTAAGTGATGTTCAGTCCCGCCAACCTCTGACTTTTAGGAGATTTTATTGTTATATTCACTGGGGCAATATAACATTGGGGAGAAAGACTCTGGGCTAGACTGCTTAGTTTTGTTTTGTTTCACATCTCAGTTTTACTACTTTTAAGGTGTTTGATCCTATGCTTGTTTTTAACCTCTGATGATTTATCGGTGCATAGAGGTTATGGTAATAACACACAGTGCTTAAAGTTGTGAAAACTAATGATAACACATATGCTTATTTCCGTTGTGAGCCAGTATGATTATTAGCTCATAACAAAAGTCTTGTTAAGTGACGGCTTTGCCTGAAGTGAGAGCTTTTCCAATTGAACTACTTTTTTATAAAAGAGCTTTTAAACATTTTGTCTGATCACAAACAGCTTTTGCTTTTCAAAATTTCATCCCAAGTCTTCTTTTTATAGGAATTTCAGTCTTCATAGAAAATATAGGAATAGTATTAGGATACAGTTTTCTTTATGAAAAGCTATTCTTTGTTTAAAAATGCTACCAGATGTTTTTGAAAGTTGAGGAAAAAATGTTTTGTATCAAACAAGGAATTGGTCTGAAAATAATTGTTTTGATTGATTTTTCCCATATTTTTAATAATTTGGTATACACATGGTATTTTTGCAAAATGCATGCTAATACAGTTTCATATCTACTATTTCATGTGTTCCAATTTCTAATTCAACTTCAGACACTTATTTACAGTCTTTATTATGTTATAACAAGAAAGACTAAAAGTTTTAAATGTTCAACAAATGGTCAGTTTGTTTTTGTTTTTGCTACCTCATTGTATGAACTAATTTTATTATTTTTTCCTAGTTTTTAAAAAATACTTTGAGCCAATTTTATCTATTTCTACATAAAAGCATGTTTTCTCTGTCTAAGTAATGAAACAAAACAAAACAAAGTAAAATTTATATCTGTCAAACATATTCCTTGGACAGTAAGTTTAGATGAAAGTCCTAATTGCCAGCTTGTTTTTTTTAGTGGTTAAAATTCTCCAACAATTTTCAAAATGAATTGCCATTTTAAGGAAGTACAGGCCCCAAGAGGAATCTTACTTTCTAACATCACGTCTGAATGAATATCGCCTCTGTACTCTGCTCTCTTTCTGCTCTAGATGGATCCAATTTGGAAATAAGACTGGTGAATGGAGGAAACCGGTGTTCAGGAAGAATAGAGGTCAAATTCCGTGATCAGTGGGGAACGGTGTGTGATGATAACTTCAACATAGATACTGCTTTTGTGGTTTGTGAACAACTTGGATGTGGAAGTGCTGTGACTTTCTCTGGTTCAGCTAATTTTGGAGAAGGTTCTGGGCCAATCTGGTTTGATGATCTTGTCTGCAATGGAAATGAGTCAGCTCTCTGGAATTGCAAGCACCAAGGCTGGGGGAAACATAATTGCCAACATGCTGAGGATACAGGAGTGATTTGCTTAGGTAAGGACTGATCTGGGATTGTTCTGTTCTCTCTGAAAGGACAAAAATAAAGGGGTGGGGAAGGGCCCTAAGATCCCGAACTCTTAAAAACGCAACGAGTCAGCTTTCTTTGCAACTGTATTATAATGACCTAGTTTCAGGTTTCCGTACTGATGCCTGTGGAGTGTCTCCCTTAACTGAAATTAGAT
Source organism: Condylura cristata (assembly GCF_000260355.1). Lineage (NCBI taxonomy): Eukaryota > Metazoa > Chordata > Mammalia > Eulipotyphla > Talpidae > Condylura > Condylura cristata. The sequence continues at coordinate 14,428,890 of NW_004567135.1, read as the reverse complement.
CTACACGTTGGAGAGGGTGTATGAATAGTGAACTGAGATTTGTACCATTAAGGCTAAAAGGAAATGTTTAGTGAATAGTCCAATTCTCCCCCCACAGAGTAAAGGAAAAAATGATTCAACTAACAAATTTTGCTTTCTGAATTAATTTTAACAGCAAATTCCCTCACCTTACCATCCTCTACCTACAAGTGTCTCTTTTCCACAACTACTTAGTCAACTTTACAGATTCAAATGATATAAGAAATTATTTTGGTTTCCTATTACAACCTTACTTGTGCTGGTGTTCTGCTAGGAACAGGAATTGTGTTTAGAAGTTTTCATGTTCCATGCTTGTTTGGGGCAAGTGTCAAAGATATGTACATGCAGGGATGTTCCTCTCACTGGAGTTCTAAGTTTGAAGAAGACCTAATACATCCCAAATTCCAGGGTACATTTAGGAAAATGCAATTCCAGTGAAAATGCCCCTCGTTCACCAGATATCTTTATTTGGGGGGGAAGGTAGGGAGGGTAAAAGAAGGAGACTCAACTTTTACATTTATTTTTATTATTTTTTTAAGATTTACTTATTTATGCAGACAGATCTGGGGTACAAGCCAGAGGTGCAGGGGAGGTAAGAGGATTCAGAGACAGAGTGGGGAGCAGAACAGGCAGATCCACGAAGTACACTGCTGAGGGGAGCAGTGGGCAGTGCCCTGCTTCAATCTCATTTTAAAATAAAAGAATATTGGGCCCTCCCTGGGGGCACAGCGGGTTAAAACAGCACTAAGAAGCTAAAGCCACTTCACATGAGTTCGATTCCCGCCTGCCCCAGAGATGACCACATGGCGCGGCAGACCTCTCCTGACCTGCCCGCTGCTCCCCTCAGCAGTGTACTTTGTAGATCTGCTTGTTCTGCTCCCCACTCTGTCTCTGGTGAAGCCTCTCACTGCCCCTGCACCTCTGGCCTGTACCCCAGTTCTGTCTGCACAAATAAATAAATCTTTAAAAAAAATAAAAGAATACTATCTTAGAATATTGGGAACCACATCAGATATATTTGGTTTCATGTATGGCTGAATTCAAATGTTTAAACAATGTTACCAGGTTACTGATTCTTCTCTGTTTTTTAAGTTGGACTTTCTTTTAATGGAACAATGTGACCTTGTGCTCTAAACCCCAAAAGGTTGGGAGTCTTTAAGAAAAAATGGATTTCATTAGTAGAAGCAAGTGGAAGGGATTTGGAGTAGGAACCCCAGTACGTACTTTTCACTTTCCTTTTCCCAGCAAAATCATTCTAGGTCCCAATCAGCACATTTCTTCTCAATGGATATGACATATGCTGAGGAATCATAGTAACATATATTTTGGTAACAAAATGTAAAACTGCCAAGGTTAAAAAAATCTTTATTGAAGGATAGATCTCAGAATCAAGGTCACTTCTTAGGGGAATATTGGTTAGGAGATATTGGTTAGTAGTGATAATGGGGTCTCTTTTCTCTTTGCTTTGACTTTATTTATTTTTAAATATGTCTTTATTTATGCTTATGAGAACTGGGGTGTAGGCCAGAAGTGCGGAGGGTGAGAGGATTCACTAGAGACAGAGTGGGGAGCAGAAAGGCAGATGTACTGAAACACACTGCTGAGGGGAGCAGTGAGAGGGACAGGAGAGGTCTGCTGCACCATGTGGGTCAGCTCCCTGGCAGGGATGGAACTCATGCTGTTATGGCTGTAGATAGCTTCATGGTGCTGTGTTTTTTTTTTTTTTTTTTAAAGATTTTATTATTTATTTGTGCATACAGAACTGGGGTACAGGGCAGAGGCTCAGGGGCGGTGAGAGGCTTCACCAGAGACAGAGCGGGGAGCAGAACAGGCAGATTACCGAAGTACACTGCTGAGGGGAGCAGTGGGCGGGTCAGGAGAGGTCTGCCTCGCCATGTGGTCACCTCCGGGGCAGGCGGGAATCGAACTCATGCGGAAGTGGCTTTAGATTCTCAGTGCTGTGCTTTAACCCGCTGAGCCACCAGGGAGGGCCCCATAGTGCTGTGTTTTAACCCATTGTACCACCAGGGAGAGCACTGCTTTGACTTTAAACTAAGGAAATGGTCACAAAGAGACATATACTACAACCAGCTAGATGATGCAGTTCGAGGCAAAAGTGAGTGTTGACTATTGAGGCAAACTGGAGACAAACACAAATACATGTTAAACAACAAGAAAAAAACAAGAAATTCCAATAGATACTCTTTGGCAGTCTAATGAGAAAACCTCTAGATAAATCCATTCCCTGCACTTATTGTTGGGAACTCTTGCTGGAGTGTATGCTTTCTCGACTAATAAGTCTTATCTTCTTGTCTGATCTACTCCTTCCATCTTTAATGATATTCATTTTTAGTACATAGCATTATTTGACGTCTCTACTTATGTCTCCCCATTCTCTTAACCCATCTAAGATACAACTATTTAAAGTCACTTTGTGTTGTTTCTTGCTGACCAGTCTTGTGTGTCTCTTATAGATGGAGCCAATCTGGACCTGAGAGTAGTAGAAGGAGTCACTAAGTGTTCGGGAAGATTAGAAGTGAAATTCCAGGGAGAGTGGGGGACAGTGTGTGATGATGGTTGGGATAATGATGATGCTGCTGTCACCTGTAAGCAACTGGGATGTCCAACGGCCATCACTGCCACTGGCCGCGTTAATGCCAGTGAGGGAACTGGACACATTTGGCTTGATAGTGTTTCCTGCCAAGGGCATGAATCTTTCCTATGGCAGTGTAAACATCGAGAATGGGGAAAGCATTACTGCAATCACCATGAAGATGCTGGTGTGACCTGTTCTGGTAAGTCCACACAGAAAAAGCACAACAGGGAAAGAAGGATGTGTATTCTTTGGGAGTTGTGAGAAATACAATGAGTCAACAATTTCCTTGATGGGAAGACATGTAAAGCTTTGAAGACTCTCTAACACATTCTTTATTTCACTAGTTTGGAGGGTTGTCTGACTGTTTTCTGGAGTATTTATTCAGATTCTAATTATATTTAAATCTAAAAGTTAAAATGTATAGGGTTTATTTTCCCCTAAATATATGACTTGTTCATATTTTTTTAGCATTGATAATTTTCATTAACCCTTTAAACTAGTTCAAAAGGTATCCTTTGGGAGTTATCTTCCATATATTTCTATGATCTAAGTTTATGTTTCTTTTGCAGATGGATCAGATCTGGAACTGAGACTTGTAGGTGGAGGTAGCCGCTGTGCGGGGTCAGTGGAGGTGGAAATTCAGGGGCTGCTAGGGAAAGTGTGTGACAGATCTTGGGGAACCAAACAAAGTGATGTGGTGTGTAGGCAGCTGGGATGTGGAGCTGCACTCCAAAGTTCCTATCAAGTTTTTTCCAAAGTTCAGGCAACAAACACGTGGCTGTTTGTAAGGCACTGTGATGGAAATGAGACTTCTCTTTGGGACTGCAACAATTGGCAATGGGGTGGACTTACCTGTGATTACAACGAAGAAGCCAAAGTTACCTGCTCAGGTAAGACTTTCCATTAAAGTGTTAAGAAGTTGAATTACAAAAACAAAAATTCCAGTAATATCCTTGAAACTGATGAGGAACTTTAGTTATGACTGTATCTCTCTTTGTGAATCAGAAAATAACTATTCCATTGTGAAAGTTTCAGAGAAACTTACAATTCATTTTGTATATAGGACTCAGGTGTTTGCTTTTATGCTCATTTTAGCGTTTGAGTAATTTTTAAGTCCATGAAAATGTGAAGGAGTAAGAAGTTTTAATAATTAATTCAAGGTAGAACTATGTCTTTCATGGAAATGTCCTCAAGTGAGTTCAAAAGAAATAAAACTATGCTGAATGAAGTCACATGACAAAACCTTAGTCCTTTCCTCTCTTGCTATGAAAGAGTTTTCTTCTTTATGAACATTGTTTTATATTTCACTGAGACTGCTTTAAAAAGCTCAAAAGTAAATTGAATGGTAGGGTTATGGATAATCTACTATTTTATCCTAACCACACTCATGCAGATGTTAACTTTGTTGAAAAGTGATGATGTTTTCAACAACTGTAAGGTAGGAGGTTGACATAACTGTTAATTACATGTGGAAACGGAGATTTTAGAAAAAGCAATGTAAGAGAAGAACCGTTAAACAAGTAGAGACCTAGGATAGAAGCTCATATGTGCTGCATGTCCATTGTCCAGAGATTTTGCCTCAAATACATCCTAACCAAGATAGATTTCCCCAGTGTTACAGATTGCATCTACCTCTGGAGAAGTAATAATCATTCTCTATTTGAAACAAAGACATTCTTTTAAGATATGAATTTGAATTGTTA